>NC_069502.1:1091152751-1091425251 GCF_027579735.1 Bombina bombina
CGTGAATCCTCTTGCATTTCCTGTTGGGGAGGAGTTATATCCCAGAAGTAATGATGACCCGTGGACTGATCACACAACAGAAGAAAGGAATTTATCAGGTAAGCATAAATTATGTTTTTCTGATCTAGAATCTGAAGTGTATAGCAATATGTGTTATTACTTTGCAATCACATGATGCTGGACATTTTTGTATTTATTAAAACCACAAACCTCTGCTTTGCTGAGATTGCATACTGTTGCTGCAGATGTTAGTTGAGAAATTGTTGTATTTTGGGGGGTTTCAATTTAGGAAGTGTACTGGAGGACCACATTGTGGGAACACAGACATTGGCTAGAAAACCGTAAACTAGATGTATGTAATAGGTTTGATATTGACGTTTTATTATTTTTACTCTGCTTATTCTGTTGCTGACCTTTTTTCTCATGTCTATATATTTTTGTATTTTTTAGGAATCGTTCAAATTCTATGCAGACAAACTGAAGCGAGAGAAGCAAGACTCCGATGATGAACACTAGTGAATTTAGAATCAACAACTGTTCTCTTTTTTTGTTTTGTATTTTTATTGTTTTGTTTTGTATTTTTATTTTTAATCCTGTATTTTGTTGCTTAAAGAAATACATTTTGTGAGAGCTCTAAACTGCAAATTATATTTAATGTGGGGGTATTACAATTGTGTATATATTTAAATATACTGTTTCTTGTATACATATTTCACTCTCTCCTTATATGTTAATTAATTTTTCTTATAAAATATATTGTATGACATCACCACAGCAAATGTGGTCTTTGATGTCTTACAAATACTTCCCATAATGCATTTAGGAATAGTTGTTTTTGCATTCTAGACTTCTGAATTACTCTTATCCCCTAAATTTGCTTTAACTTTTTGAATGTATTTGTAGCATCAAATGAAATTTAATTTTTTTTTTTTTTTAAGACATTTAAGTGACTAAACACCTCACCAAGACTTACTTTTCCATTGGTAATAAGAAGACTTGTTTAAGATTTAACAAACCAATACATTTGTAGTTAAAAAGACATACAATTCAACAGTAAAATACTTTGAGTTTCAACGCTTTAATATTGGGCGGCTATGTTTGTCTCCATGTTTAACCTCTGCAGTTTACTACTGCTCCTGATTCTTTCACTGGCCATGTCCAGTTCAGGTGCGGCAACGCAGTAGTAAAATCTTCTAGCATATCATAACATTTTACTCTTTGACTTTTATACACCTTTAATTATAAAACAAGTTTTCCCATCTTTTTCCTTTTTATGAATGTCTCCTAGACTTATTGTACAGCTGTCTCGCCTTATTTACTGTATAAAAGTTCATTATGTTTACAAATTGCTGAAATCAGTCCGTTTGTATCATGCACACAAATTAAGAATTCTCTTTACACAATGCCCTTCCCATAAATATTTAATTTGTCTTTCTTTTCTTTTTTTTTAACTTGTCATTTGCTGTTTAATAAAAAAATATATAAATTAGACTATTAAACACTCTTTTGTGCTTCCATCCTAAGAAGTAAAATGTGTTGTCAAATTAATTTATACAGATTATATCCTTTAAATTAGGGTTGTACTCTTTTTAAATGCTTGACGGCTTTTCATGTGTGTATCCCTTTCATATAGGTGTTGAGTCTACAATTCATTACTCCTGGAATTACTCTTCTCTACCACTAGAAGGAAGAAAAGATTCCCAAAATTTAAGAGACCTATAAAACCCCTCACACATACCTCAGTCTTTACTTTGCCTCCTCTGGAGGTGGTTGAAAAATGAAGATGTGCATTTGATTCTTTAGAGAGAGGGGTTTTCAGTCTATGTTGAGGCCCGGTTTCCCCTGAAACTACAGTGCTTGTCAGAGGGATGTATATGGGTTATGGTTTGTGATTCTTTTTTCACCTCATGGGAATGTTTTCATAAACCTTCCTTATTTGGTTGCAGGGACTTGTCTTTTGCCTCCCTTTACAATATTCTCTTTTCTTCTGTTATGTGTGATCAGTCCACGGGTCATCATTACTTCTGGGATATAACTCCTCCCCAACAGGAAATGCAAGAGGATTCACCCAGCAGAGCTGCATATAGCTCCTCCCCTCTACGTCAGTCCCAGTCATTCTCTTGCACCCAACGACTAGATAGGATGTGTGAGAGGACTATGGTGATTATACTTAGTTTTTATGACTTCAATCAAAAGTTTGTTATTTTACAATAGCACCGGAGCGTGTTATTACTTCTCTGGCAGAGTTTGAGGAAGAATCTGCCAGAGTTTTTTACTATGATTTTAACCGGAGTTGTTAAGATCATATTGCTGTTCTCGGCCATCTGAGGGAGGTAAAGGCTTCAGATCAGGGGACAGCGGGCAGATGAATCTGCATTGAGGTATGTAGCAGTTTTTATTTTCTGAATGGAATTGATGAGAAAATCCTGCCATACCGTTAAAATGACATGTATGTATACACTTCAGTATTCTGGGGATGGTATTTCACCGGAACTACTCTGTTGAAGGTCACTAATCCTTTTAATAACTATTTATCATGTTAAACGTTTTTGCTGGAATGTAGAATCGTTTACATTGCTGAGGTACTGTGTGAATAAATATTAATGGGCATTATTTTCCACTTGGCAGCCTTTTTTGCTTTTATTTGTGACAGTTTCGTTTCTCTTCACTGCTGTGTGGGAGAGGGAGGGGCCGTTTTTGGCGCTCTTTGCTACGCATCAAAAAATTCCAGTCAGTTACTTTTATATTTCCTGCATGATCCGGTTCATCTCTGACAGATCTCAGGGGTCTTCAAACTTCTTTGAAGGGAGGTAAATTCTCTCAGCAGAGCTGTGAGAATTCTTATAGTGACTGTGAATAAAAACGTTGCTTTGTATTTTTTATGTCAAATTTAATTATTGTTATTTTACTAATGGGAACAAACCTTTGCTAAAAGTTGTGTTGTTTTAAAGTTTGATGCTATAACTGTTTTTCAGTTCATTATTTCAACTGTCATTTAATCGTTTAGTACCTCTTTGAGGCACAGTACGTTTTTGCTAAAAAAGATTATAACCAAGTTGTAAGTTTTTTTGCTAGTGTGTTAAACATGTCTGACTCAGAGGAAGATATCTGTGTCATTTGTTCCAATGCCAAGGTGGAGCCCAATAGAAATTTATGTACTAACTGTATTGATGCTACTTTAAATAAAAGTCAATCTGTACAATGTGAACAAATTTCACCAAACAGCGAGGGGAGAGTTATGCCGACTAACTCGCCTTACGCGGCAGTACCTGCATCTCCCGCCCGGGAGGTGCGTGATATTATGGCGCCTAGTACATCTGGGCGGCCATTACAGATAACATTACAAGATATGGCTACTGTTATGACTGAAGTTTTGTCTAAATTACCAGAACTAAGAGGCAAGCGTGATCACTCTGGGGTGAGAACAGAGTGCGCTGACAATACTAGGGCCATGTCTGATACTGCGTCACAGCTCGCAGAGCATGAGGACGGAGAGCTTCATTCTGTGGGTGACGGTTCTGATCCAAACAGATTGGATTCAGATATTTCAAATTTTAAATTTAAATTGGAAAACCTCCGTGTATTACTAGGGGAGGTCTTAGCAGCTCTTAATGATTGTAACACCGTTGCAATACCAGAGAAACTGTGTAGGTTGGATAAATACTTTGCGGTACCGGCGAGTACTGACGTTTTTCCTATACCTAAGAGACTAACTGAAATTGTTACTAAGGAGTGGGATAGACCCGGTGTGCCGTTCTCACCCCCTCCAATATTTAGAAAGATGTTTCCAATAGACGCCACCACTCGGGACTTATGGCAAACGGTCCCTAAGGTGGAGGGAGCAGTTTCTACTTTAGCTAAGCGTACCACTATCCCGGTGGAGGATAGCTGTGCTTTTTCAGATCCAATGGATAAAAAATTAGAGGGTTACCTTAAGAAAATGTTTGTTCAACAAGGTTTTATATTGCAACCCCTTGCATGTATCGCGCCGATTACGGCTGCGGCAGCATTTTGGATTGAGTCTCTGGAAGAGAACCTTAGTTCATCTACGCTAGACGACATTACGGACAGGCTTAGAGTCCTTAAACTAGCTAATTCTTTCATTTCGGAGGCCGTAGTACATTTAACCAAACTTACGGCTAAGAACTCAGGATTCGCCATACAGGCACGTAGGGCGCTGTGGCTAAAATCCTGGTCAGCCGATGTTACTTCTAAGTCCAAATTACTTAATATACCTTTCAAGGGGCAGTCTTTATTTGGGCCCGGTTTGAAAGAAATTATCGCTGACATTACAGGAGGTAAGGGCCACGCCCTACCTCAAGACAAAGCTAAGGCTAGACAGTCTAATTTTCGTCCCTTTCGGAATTTCAAAACAGGAGCAGCATCAACCTCCACTGCACCAAAACAGGAGGGAACTGTTGCTCGTTACAGGCAAGGCTGGAAGCCTAACCAGTCCTGGAACAAGAGCAAGCAGGCCAGGAAACCTGCTGCTGCCCCAAAGACAGCATGAATCGAGAGCCCCCGATCCGGGACCGGATCTAGTGGGGGGCAGACTTTCTCTCTTCGCCCAGGCCTGGGCAAGAGATGTTCAGGATCCCTGGGCACTAGAGATCATATCTCAGGGATACCTTCTAGACTTCAAATTATCTCCCCCAAGAGGGAGATTTCATCTGTCAAGGTTGTCAACAAACCAGATAAAGAAAGAGGCGTTTCTACGCTGTGTACAAGACCTGTTATTAATGGGAGTGATCCATCCGGTTCCGCGGTCGGAACAAGGACAAGGGTTCTACTCAAACCTGTTTGTGGTTCCCAAAAAAGAGGGAACTTTCAGGCCAATCTTAGATTTAAAGATTCTAAACAAATTCCTAAGAGTTCCATCCTTCAAAATGGAAACTATTCGGACAATCTTACCCATGATCCAAAAGGGTCAGTACATGACCACAGTGGATTTAAAAGATGCTTACCTTCACATACCGATCCACAAAGATCATCACCGGTATCTAAGGTTTGCCTTCTTAGACAGGCACTACCAGTTTGTAGCTCTTCCATTCGGATTGGCTACGGCTCCAAGAATCTTCACAAAGGTTCTGGGTGCCCTTCTGGCGGTACTAAGACCGCGAGGGATTTCGGTAGCTCCGTACCTAGACGACATTCTAATACAAGCTTCAAGCTTTCAGACTGCCAAGTCTCATACAGAGTTAGTTCTGGCATTTCTAAGGTCGCATGGATGGAAAGTGAACGAAAAGAAGAGTTCTCTTTTTCCTCTCACAAGAGTTCCATTCTTGGGGACTCTTATAGATTCTGTGGAAATGAAGATTTACCTGACAGAAGACAGGTTAACAAAGCTTCAAAATGCATGCCGTGTCCTTCATTCCATTCAACACCCGTCAGTAGCTCAATGCATGGAGGTGATCGGCTTAATGGTAGCGGCAATGGACATAGTACCTTTTGCACGCCTACACCTCAGACCGCTGCAATTGTGCATGCTAAGTCAGTGGAATGGGGATTACTCAGATTTGTCCCCTACTCTGAATCTGAATCAAGAGACCAGAAATTCTCTTCTATGGTGGCTTTATCGGCCACACCTGTCCAGGGGGATGCCATTCAGCAGGCCAGACTGGACAATTGTAACAACAGACGCCAGCCTACTAGGTTGGGGCGCTGTCTGGAATTCTCTGAAGGCTCAGGGACTATGGAATCAGGAGGAGAGTCTCCTTCCAATAAACATTCTGGAATTGAGAGCGGTTCTCAATGCCCTTCTGGCTTGGCCCCAATTAACAACTCGGGGGTTCATCAGGTTTCAGTCGGACAACATCACGACTGTAGCTTACATCAACCATCAGGGAGGGACAAGAAGCTCCCTAGCAATGATGGAAGTATCAAAGATAATTCGCTGGGCAGAGTCTCACTCTTGCCACCTGTCAGCAATCCACATCCCGGGAGTGGAGAACTGGGAGGCGGATTTCTTGAGTCGCCAGACTTTTCATCCGGGGGAGTGGGAACTTCATCCGGAGGTCTTTGCCCAAATACTTCGACGTTGGGGCAAACCAGAGATAGATCTCATGGCGTCTCGCCAGAACGCCAAACTTCCTCACTACGGGTCCAGATCCAGGGATCCGGGAGCGGTTCTGATAGATGCTTTGACAGCACCTTGGAACTTCGGGATGGCTTATGTGTTTCCACCCTTCCCGCTGCTTCCTCGATTGATTGCCAAAATCAAACAGGAGAGAGCATCAGTGATTCTAATAGCGCCTGCATGGCCACGCAGGACTTGGTATGCAGATCTAGTGGACATGTCATCCTGTCCGCCTTGGTCTCTACCTCTAAGACAGGACCTTCTGATACAGGGTCCATTCAAACATCAAAATCTAACTTCTCTGAAGCTGACTGCTTGGAAATTGAACGCTTGATTTTATCAAAACGTGGTTTTTCTGAGTCGGTTATTGATACCCTGATACAGGCTAGGAAGCCTGTTACCAGAAGGATTTACCATAAAATATGGCGTAAATACCTATACTGGTGCGAATCCAAAGGTTACTCCTGGAGTAAGGTTAGGATCGCTAGGATATTGTCTTTTCTACAAGAAGGTTTAGAAAAGGGTTTATCAGCTAGTTCATTAAAGGGACAGATTTCAGCTCTGTCCATCTTGTTACACAGGCGTCTGTCAGAAAATCCAGACGTCCAGGCCTTTTGTCAGGCTTTAGCTAGGATCAAGCCTGTGTTTAAAGCTGTTGCTCCGCAATGGAGTTTAAACTTAGTTCTTAACGTTTTACAGGGTGTTCCGTTTGAACCCCTTCATTCCATTGATATAAAATTGTTATCTTGGAAAGTTCTGTTTTTAATGGCTATTTCCTCGGCTCGAAGAGTCTCTGAGTTATCAGCCTTACATTGTGATTCTCCTTATCTGATTTTTCACTCAGACAAGGTAGTTCTGCGTACTAAACCTGGGTTCTTACCTAAGGTAGTCACTAACAGGAATATCAATCAAGAGATTGTTGTTCCATCCTTGTGTCCAAATCCTTCTTCAAAGAAGGAACGTCTTCTACACAATCTGGATGTAGTTCGTGCCCTCAAGTTCTACTTGCAGGCAACTAAAGATTTTCGCCAAACTTCTTCCCTGTTTGTCGTTTATTCTGGACAGAGGAGAGGTCAAAAAGCTTCTGCTACCTCTCTCTCTTTTTGGCTTCGTAGCATAATACGTTTAGCCTATGAGACTGCTGGACAGCAGCCTCCTGAAAGAATTACAGCCCACTCCACTAGAGCTGTGGCTTCCACTTGGGCCTTTAAGAATGAGGCCTCTGTTGAACAGATTTGCAAGGCTGCAACTTGGTCTTCGCTTCATACTTTTTCCAAATTTTACAAATTTGACACTTTTGCTTCTTCGGAGGCTATTTTTGGGAGAAAGGTTCTTCAGGCAGTGGTTCCTTCTGTATAATGAGCCTGCCTATCCCTCCCGTCATCCGTGTACTTTTGCTTTGGTATTGGTATCCCAGAAGTAATGATGACCCGTGGACTGATCACACATAACAGAAGAAAACATAATTTATGCTTACCTGATAAATTCCTTTCTTCTGTTGTGTGATCAGTCCACGGCCCGCCCTGTTTTAAGGCAGGTAAATATTTTTTAAATTATACTCCAGTCACCACTTCACCCTTGGTTACTCCTTTCTCGTTGATTCTTGGTCGAATGACTGGGACTGACGTAGAGGGGAGGAGCTATATGCAGCTCTGCTGGGTGAATCCTCTTGCATTTCCTGTTGGGGAGGAGTTATATCCCAGAAGTAATGATGACCCGTGGACTGATCACACAACAGAAGAAAGGAATTTATCAGGTAAGCATAAATTATGTTTTTTCGTAAACCTTTGCTGATATGTTTGCTGTCTGCTGCTTATTTGCTGGAGAACGAGTGTCTATTGGTATAATTTATTATACATTTTAGACACTCTATAACTATGTTATGGACAGTTTTTTAAGTTTGTATATATATATATTTGCTAATATATATGGCCCTGGGACAGAATCCTTTACACTTTTCCCTTACTGTTTTAAGCGCATTGGCCTTTTTGGTGCGCTTAGTTTGATTTTTCCGTCTTGGCCTTTAGGTCTATGAGCGTTGTGTGTGCGCACATCGGGTTGAAAGTGCACGTCCATTTTGTCTTCCCATAGTTTTGTTGCACGTTGGCCAGTTTACACACGGCTTAGCGCATGTTCGTCCTCGGCTAAGCGCACTTCTGGTTTTGGCACGTTAAAATTATTTTTTGCTCTTAGTTATCTGGGGTTTTTTTTGCACATTAGTTATTTGCTTTTGGATGTTATGTTTATGTCTCGTGCTTTGTTTTGCAGTTCTGCTTAGATTGCATTGTACCTGTGAGTTTATTTCAAAAACTACTTAGGAGGGGGTAAGTGATATCCATACCTCTAAATCTTTTTAATGAGGTTATATTGTTTATTGCTTTGCTATATGCTATAATGGAGCAGTCTGATTTTTGTCCCTAAATCTACCCAAGAAACTAAGTTCCCTGAACACCTTTCTACTATTATTAGTTGTGCTAATTGTAAAAAAGCTGAAGTACCTTCTCCAGCTCATTTGTGTGCTTCTTGTTTAGAATTGTTAATGCAATTAGACAACCAAATGATGTTTCTTTGGGTATAAACGCACCTTATGTTTGTTCATTACAGGAGAATACTGATATAGTTTCACCTACTGTGAAGCATCTTATCAAGATTGCAGTTTCTGAGGTGCTGGCTGCTCTCCCGCCTTCAAACAAGTGTAAAAGTTTAGTTCAGATTTTACTTTCTACAAGTTCTATGTGCCCTGAAACCAGGGATACTGTCATGACTCTGGTGATGAGGAATCTTCATCTGAACCTGATATTTCTTCTCTTTTGTTTAAAGTTGAACGTATTTGTTCTCTTTTAAAGGAGGTCTTAATTATTTTAAAAGTTTCTGATAAGACTTGTAATCATTTTTAAATTAAGTTTTTATGACTGCCTAAGGTTTTCCCCATTCCTGATGCTGTCTCTGACATGATTTCTAGGGAATGGCCTAAGCCAGGTAATTAGATTAACCCCTCTGCAAGGTTTAAAAATGTATATCCTTTACCTGCTGCTAATATTGATTTGTGGGAAACAGTTGCCAACGGTTGATGGGGACTACTTTTCTTTCCTATGGCATGGAGAGTCCACAACGTCATTCCAATTACTAGTGGAATATTCAACTCCTGTATTTACATATACAACCAAAGAAAGTTGCAGAGAAAGTGTACACAATAATAGCACTCTCACCCCCCAAAAAAATTATTAGATACGTGTGGCGTGGTGTGTGTATAAGAAAAAATTAACACATTAAAACATTAAACTTTAATAAGTATTATTAAAAATTGGGCGCACTTAAAAACCCTAGAGAAATAGTAGTTGCGATGAATCAATTCGTCTGAATGAATAACAGGCGAAGCTAAATAGTATGTACAGTTGTCAGATGAATCTGTATGAATTTACCCAAGGTATTAAATGTAATATATTTTCAATTGATTAAACAGAACTATATTTGGTGCACACGATAGGGCCAAATTTTGATTATAATTGGTACCTATTAGTACTTAGTATTCACCTTTCTGTTATGTTTATACCAACTAGAATCATAGGTAAAATACCTTGAGAGCCCTGTTTATGATAGTTCCTTGATAATTTGAGTATCCAATTTGAGTATAATTGCATATAGGGGTTGTCACTGTGCCGTCCATTACGTGATATATATGTAACAATGATTATGCTTATATCGCTAATAATATCACTGAATGGTGTATTGCCCGACAGTATGAATATTTATAACCACACTGTTGCCATTGAGTAATAGTTTCGAGCTAAATGCTACAATTAGGGATTGTAAAAATTATTATATAATCTGATAATATATTGACTGCCTCTAATTGCACTGAGGCAAAAAGTGAAGTGATAAATGAATAATACTATCTAGATTCCTCTAGTTATTAATACTTCAATCGTTGGTTATCTGATAAGATCATGAGAGTAGAGTGTGGTCGTTATAACCAATTACTTAATTACTTATATATAAAAAAGGGAAAAGCGTAAACCTCAGGGCTAGGTGGAGTAGTGGTCACCCACGTACCCTAACGCTGACATGTTTCGGCAAAAGCCATAATCATAGCTATAGGGTAAAAGCCAGGCCTTCCTTTTAAGAAAACAGTTCACCTGTGATAGGTTAAAAAACAACATTACGTGTTTGATGCACACCTCCACCTATGGGTCAACACGTATACATATACCGCCCTAGACTGGATAGGGTAAAATTTAGATGTACCTCTAAGTCTAGGACCAGTGGCTCCAGTATGTGTAGTATCAATGTCTACATTATAACTCTCTCTTTGTAATGTTTCTAAGCCTGCCACATCACAACACTCCTCAAAGGTTAAATTAGTTCTCATATCTTTAGGGAATTGCCCAACACAGGGACTCTCATCCAAACAGTTTTTAAAGTGCTTTTTTAATGTTAGTGACTTGATTAGTTTATTTACATCCAAAAGCGTGGAAAATAAATCAAAATCATCAGTGGGAACAAAGTTAAGTCCTAGCCCTAGGACCCTCTCCTCAGCCTTACTTAGTGTATGACTGGATAGGTTGATAACCGGTGTCAATTGTACTTCCTTCCCTGTTGTCTCCTCCTTGTTGAGAACTTTGTTTTTAAGTTGCCTCCACCTCTTCCCCCC
This sequence comes from Bombina bombina, assembly GCF_027579735.1. Classification (NCBI taxonomy): domain Eukaryota; kingdom Metazoa; phylum Chordata; class Amphibia; order Anura; family Bombinatoridae; genus Bombina; species Bombina bombina. The sequence goes on from NC_069502.1 coordinate 1,091,163,479, forward strand.
CCTTCTTGTCCTATGGGGGGCCTGGAAAAAACCTGTTCTATCTCTCCCCTTTCCACAGTAGTGGCAGTTTTGGGTATGGGGGTCTCAGATGTCCTATCCAGATCCTGATATCTAGACTGTCTCCCCCTCCCTCTTCCTCTGCCACCCATATTAGTATGTGTCGGGGTCAGACCCATATCCCCAGTTTTATTCGTGAGGGTTAAGGGGGCCTGTGTGTTCTCATCACCTGAGGATACTCCGGTGTTATAGTCATCCTGAGATTCCACCTCACTGTCTGAGAAGGTCACTTTTTTAGGTGTATACTGACCCTTTTTACTTCCCTGGCCTTGTGAAGTATTTTTGTCTTTATTTGTGTTTCTATTATCCCTTTTAAATTTATAGGTAAGTGACCTTTGTTTTTTATTCCAGATATAGATTCTATTGTTATCGTAGTCACTTTGGTCCCTAAGGTATTTTTCATGTTTTATTTCCATAATGTTACTTTTAGCCTCTTTCAGGGAATTTCTCAATATACTGTCATACTGTGCATAAGCAGATGTATGCGACTCTTATTAACTTTGTTTCCATCATTCTGTGTAGAGACTCACAGTAAGATATGTAATGAGCCTAGTTTAATTTAGCTCTATTCGATATGGGTAAAATTACCAAGTTGTCTCTAACATGTATTGTATGCAGTGGATAATGAAGAGTTAACTTCCAATCAGGGCGGTATATGTATACATGTTGACCCATAGGTGGAGGTGTGCATCAACCACGTAATGTTGTTTTCTCCAACATAGGTGTGTCCGGTCCACGGCGTCATCCTTACTTGTGGGATATTCTCTTCCCCAACAGGAAATGGCAAAGAGCCCAGCAAAGCTGGTCACATGATCCCTCCTAGGCTCCGCCTTCCCCAGTCATTCTCTTTGCCGTTGCACAGGCAACATCTCCACGGAGATGGCTTAGAGTCTTTTGGTGTTTAAATGTAGTTTTTATTCTTCAATCAAGAGTTTGTTATTTTAAAATAGTGCTGGTATGTACTATTTACTCTGAAACAGAAAAGAGATGAAGATTTCTGTTTGTAAGAGGAAAATGATTTTAGCAACCGTTACTAAAATCGATGGCTGTTTCCACACAGGACTGTTGAGAGGAATTAACTTCAGTTGGGGGAAACAGTGAGCAGACTTTTGCTGCTTGAGGTATGACACATTTCTAACAAGACTTGGTAATGCTGGAAGCTGTCATTTTCCCTATGGGATCCGGTAAGCCATTTTTATTATATAAGGATTCTAAGTCTAACCCTAAAAGGTTCTTTAAGTACATAAATAGCAAAAAATCTAAGAAGGATAATATAGGTACATTAAAATGTGTGGAGGGTAGCATGATAAATAATGACAGGGAAAAGGCTGAGGTACTAAACCAGTTTTCTCCAACATAGGTGTGTCCGGTCCACGGCGTCATCCTTACTTGTGGGATATTCTCTTCCCCAACAGGAAATGGCAAAGAGCCCAGCAAAGCTGGTCACATGATCCCTCCTAGGCTCCGCCTACCCTAGTCATTCTCTTTGCCGTTGTACAGGCAACATCTCCACGGAGATGGCTTAGAGTTTTTTAGTGTTTAACTGTAGTTTTTATTATTCAATCAAGAGTTTGTTATTTTGAAATAGTGCTGGTATGTACTATTTACTCAGAAACAGAAAAGAGATGAAGATTTCTGTTTGTATGAGGAAAATGATTTTAGCAACCGTCACTAAAATCCATGGCTGTTTCACACAGGACTGTTGAGAGCAATTAACTTCAGTTGGGGGAACAGTGAGCAGTCTCTTGCTGCTTGAGGTATGACACATTCTAACAAGACGTAATGCTGGAAGCTGTCATTTTCCCTCTGGGATCCGGTAAGCCATGTTTATTACGATTGTAAATAAGGGCTTCAAAAAAGGGCTTATTAAGACTGTAGACTTTTTTTGGGCTAAATCGATTGATTATTAACACATATTTAGCCTTGAGGAATCATTTTATCTGGGTATTTTGATATAATAATATCGGCAGGCACTGTTTTAGACACCTTATTCTTTAGGGGCTTTCCCAAAGCATAAGCAGAGCCTCATTTTCGCGCCGGTGTTGCGCACTTGTTTTTGAGAGGCATGGCATGCAGTCGCATGTGAGAGGAGCTCTGATACTTAGAAAAGACTTTCTGAAGGCGTCATTTGGTATCGTATTCCCCTTGGGGCTTGGTTGGGTCTCAGCAAAGCAGATACCAGGGACTGTAAAGGGGTTAAAGTTCAAAACGGCTCCGGTTCCGTTATTTTAAGGGTTAAAGCTTCCAAATTTGGTGTGCAATACTTTTAAGGCTTTAAGACACTGTGGTGAAAATTTGGTAAATTTTGAACAATTCCTTCATGTTTTTTCGCATTTGCAGTAATAAAGTGTGTTCAGTTTAAAATTTAAAGTGACAGTAACGGTTTTATTTTAAAACGTTTTTTGTACTTGTTATCAAGTTTATGCCTGTTTAACATGTCTGAACTACCAGATAGACTGTGTTCTGAATGTGGGGAAGCCAGAATTCCTATTCATTTAAATAAATGTGATTTATGTGACAATGACAATGATGCCCAAGATGATTCCTCAAGTGAGGGGAGTAAGCATGGTACTGCATCATTCCCTCCTTCGTCTACACGAGTCTTGCCCACTCAGGAGGCCCCTAGTACATCTAGCGCGCCAATACTCCTTACTATGCAACAATTAACGGCTGTAATGGATAATTCTGTCAAAAACATTTTAGCCAAAATGAACACTTATCAGCGTAAGCGCGACTGCTCTGTTTTAGATACTGAAGAGCATGACGACGCTGATATTAATATTTCTGAAGGGCCCCTAACTCAGTCTGATGGGGCCAGGGAGGTTTTGTCTGAGGGAGAAATTACTGATTCAGGGAACATTTCTCAACAAGCTGAACCTGATGTGATTGCATTTAAATTTAAGTTGGAACATCTCCGCATTCTGCTTAAGGAGGTATTATCCACTCTGGATGATTGTGACAAGTTGGTCATCCCAGAGAAACTATGTAAAATGGACAAGTTCCTAGAGGTGCCGGGGCTCCCAGAAGCTTTTCCTATACCCAAGCGGGTGGCGGACATTGTTAATAAAGAATGGGAAAGGCCCGGTATTCCTTTTGTCCCTCCCCCCATATTTAAAAAATTGTTTCCTATGGTCGACCCCAGAAAGGACTTATGGCAGACAGTCCCCAAGGTCGAGGGAGCGGTTTCCACTTTGAACAAACGCACCACTATACCCATAGAGGATAGTTGTGCTTTCAAAGATCCTATGGATAAAAAATTAGAAGGTTTGCTTAAAAAGATGTTTGTTCAGCAGGGTTACCTTCTACAACCAATTTCATGCATTGTCCCTGTCGCTACAGCCGCATGTTTCTGGTTCGATGAGCTGATAAAGGCGGTCGACAGTGATTCTCCTCCTTATGAGGAGATTAAGGACAGAATCAATGCTCTCAAATTGGCTAATTCTTTCACCCTAGACGCCACTTTGCAATTGGCTAGGTTAGCGGCTAAGAATTCTGGGTTTGCTATTGTGGCGCGCAGAGCGCTTTGGTTGAAATCTTGGTCGGCTGATGCGTCTTCCAAGAACAAGCTACTTAACATTCCTTTCAAGGGGAAAACGCTGTTTGGCCCTGACTTGAAAGAGATTATCTCGGATATCACTGGGGGTAAGGGCCACGCCCTTCCTCAGGATCGGCCTTTCAAGGCAAAAAATAAACCTAATTTTCGTCCCTTTCGTAGAAACGGACCAGCCCAAAGTGCTACGTCCTCTAAGCAAGAGGGTAATACTTCTCAAGCCAAGCCAGCTTGGAGACCAATGCAAGGCTGGAACAAGGGAAAGCAGGCCAAGAAACCTGCCACTGCTACCAAGACAGCATGAAATGTTGGCCCCCGATCCGGGACCGGATCTGGTGGGGGGGCAGACTCTCTCTCTTCGCTCAGGCTTGGGCAAGAGATGTTCTGGATCCTTGGGCGCTAGAAATAGTCTCCCAAGGTTATCTTCTGGAATTCAAGGGACTTCCCCCAAGGGGGAGGTTCCACAGGTCTCAGTTGTCTTCAGACCACATAAAAAGACAGGCATTCTTACATTGTGTAGAAGACCTGTTAAAAATGGGAGTGATTCATCCCGTTCCATTAAGAGAACAAGGGATGGGGTTCTACTCCAATCTGTTTATAGTTCCCAAAAAAGAGGGAACGTTCAGACCAATCTTAGATCTCAAGATCTTAAACAAGTTTCTCAAGGTTCCATCGTTCAAGATGGAAACCATTCGAACTATTCTTCCTTCCATCCAGGAAGGTCAATTCATGACCACGGTGGATTTAAAGGATGCGTATCTACATATTCCTATCCACAAGGAACATCATCGGTTCCTGAGGTTCGCATTCCTGGACAAACATTACCAGTTCGTGGCGCTTCCTTTCGGATTAGCCACTGCTCCAAGGATTTTCACAAAGGTACTAGGGTCCCTTCTAGCTGTGCTAAGACCAAGGGGCATTGCTGTAGTACCTTACTTGGACGACATCCTGATTCAAGCGTCGTCCCTTCCTCAAGCAAAGGCTCACACGGACATTGTCCTGGCCTTTCTCAGATCTCACGGATGGAAAGTGAACGTGGAAAAGAGTTCTCTATCTCCATCAACAAGGGTTCCCTTCTTGGGAACAATAATAGACTCCTTAGAAATTAGGATTTTTCTGACAGAGGCCAGAAAAACAAAACTTCTAGACTCTTGTCGGATACTCCATTCCGTTCCTCTTCCTTCCATAGCTCAGTGCATGGAAGTGATCGGGTTGATGGTAGCGGCAATGGACATAGTTCCTTTTGCACGCATTCATCTAAGACCATTACAACTGTGCATGCTCAGTCAGTGGAATGGGGACTATACAGACTTGTCTCCGAAGATACAAGTAAATCAGAGGACCAGAGACTCACTCCGTTGGTGGCTGTCCCTGGACAACCTGTCACGAGGGATGACATTCCGCAGACCAGAGTGGGTCATTGTCACGACCGACGCCAGTCTGATGGGCTGGGGCGCGGTCTGGGGATCCCTGAAAGCTCAGGGTCTTTGGTCTCGGGAAGAATCTCTTCTACCGATAAATATTCTGGAACTGAGAGCGATATTCAATGCTCTCAAGGCTTGGCCTCAGCTAGCGAGGGCCAAGTTCATACGGTTTCAATCAGACAACATGACAACTGTTGCGTACATCAACCATCAGGGGGGAACAAGGAGTTCCCTGGCGATGGAAGAAGTGACCAAAATCATTCTATGGGCGGAGTCTCACTCCTGCCACCTGTCTGCTATCCACATCCCAGGAGTGGAAAATTGGGAAGCGGATTTTCTGAGTCGTCAGACATTGCATCCGGGGGAGTGGGAACTCCATCCGGAAATCTTTGCCCAAGTCACTCAGCTGTGGGGCATTCCAGACATGGATCTGATGGCCTCTCGTCAGAACTTCAAAGTTCCTTGCTACGGGTCCAGATCCAGGGATCCCAAGGCGGCTCTAGTGGATGCACTAGTAGCACCTTGGACCTTCAAACTAGCTTATGTGTTCCCGCCGTTTCCTCTCATCCCCAGGCTGGTAGCCAGGATCAATCAGGAGAGGGCATCGGTGATCTTGATAGCTCCTGCGTGGCCACGCAGGACTTGGTACGCAGATCTGGTGAATATGTCATCGGCTCCTCCTTGGAAGCTACCTTTGAGACGAGACCTTCTTGTTCAGGGTCCGTTCGAACATCCGAATCTGGTTTCACTCCAGCTGACTGCTTGGAGATTGAACGCTTGATCTTATCGAAGCAAGGATTCTCAGATTCTGTTATCGATACTCTTGTTCAGGCCAGAAAGCCTGTAACTAGAAAGATTTACCACAAAATTTGGAAAAAATATATCTGTTGGTGTGAATCTAAAGGATTCCCTTGGGACAAGGTTAAGATTCCTAGGATTCTATCCTTCCTTCAAGAAGGATTGGAAAAAGGATTATCTGCAAGTTCCCTGAAGGGACAGATTTCTGCCTTGTCTGTGTTACTTCACAAAAAGCTGGCCGCTGTGCCAGATGTTCAAGCCTTTGTTCAGGCTCTGGTTAGAATTAAGCCTGTTTACAAACCTTTGACTCCTCCTTGGAGTCTCAATTTAGTTCTTTCAGTTCTTCAGGGGGTTCCGTTTGAACCCTTGCATTCCGTTGATATTAAGTTATTATCTTGGAAAGTTTTGTTTTTAGTTGCAATTTCTTCTGCTAGAAGAGTTTCAGAATTATCTGCTCTGCAGTGTTCTCCTCCTTATCTGGTGTTCCATGCAGATAAGGTGGTTTTACGTACTAAACCTGGTTTTCTTCCAAAAGTTGTTTCTAACAAAAACATTAACCAGGAGATTATCGTACCTTCTCTGTGTCCGAAACCAGTTTCAAAGAAGGAACGTTTGTTGCACAATTTGGATGTTGTTCGCGCTCTAAAATTCTATTTAGATGCTACAAAGGATTTTAGACAAACGTCTTCCTTGTTTGTTGTTTATTCTGGTAAAAGGAGAGGTCAAAAAGCAACTTCTACCTCTCTCTCTTTTTGGATTAAAAGCATCATCAGATTGGCTTACGAGACTGCCGGACGGCAGCCTCCCGAAAGAATCACGGCTCATTCCACTAGGGCTGTGGCTTCCACATGGGCCTTCAAGAACGAGGCTTCTGTTGATCAGATATGTAGGGCAGCGACTTGGTCTTCACTGCACACTTTTACCAAATTTTACAAGTTTGATACTTTTGCTTCTTCTGAGGCTATTTTTGGGAGAAAGGTTTTGCAAGCCGTGGTGCCTTCCATTTAGGTGACCTGATTTGCTCCCTCCCTTCATCCGTGTCCTAAAGCTTTGGTATTGGTTCCCACAAGTAAGGATGACGCCGTGGACCGGACACACCTATGTTGGAGAAAACAGAATTTATGTTTACCTGATAAATTACTTTCTCCAACGGTGTGTCCGGTCCACGGCCCGCCCTGGTTTTTTTAATCAGGTCTGATAATTTATTTTCTTTAACTACAGTCACCACGGTACCATATGGTTTCTCCTATGCAAATATTCCTCCTTAACGTCGGTCGAATGACTGGGGTAGGCGGAGCCTAGGAGGGATCATGTGACCAGCTTTGCTGGGCTCTTTGCCATTTCCTGTTGGGGAAGAGAATATCCCACAAGTAAGGATGACGCCGTGGACCGGACACACCGTTGGAGAAAGTAATTTATCAGGTAAACATAAATTCTGTTTTTTTCTTCAGTATACACAAGAGAGGAACCATTGAATGATACTTTGGAACAGAATAGAACATGCCAGTCCATACCACTAACTGGGTTTTGTTTAGAGGATATCAGGAAAAAACTAAAAAATATTAAGGTAAATAAAACTCCAGGCCCAGATGGAATACACCCAAGGGTGTTAAGTGAATTTAGCACTGTTATAGACAAACCTTTACTCTTAATTTTTCAAGACTCATTATCCTCAGGCATGGTACCCCAGGATTGGCGTAAAGCTGATGTGGTGCCACTCTTCAAAAAGGGAAGCAGGGATGATCCAGGAAGCTATAGACCAGTTAGTCTGACATCAATAGTGGGGAAGATATTTGAAGGGATTATAAGGGATTATATTGATGAGCATATTCGTGTAAACAAGATTATGAGTTCTAATCAGCATGGCTTTAGGAGAAATAGATCATGTCAAACTAATCTAATTAGATTCTACGAGGAAGTAAGTAAAAATATAGATAAAGGGGAATCAGTTGATGTGATATACTTAGATTTTGCAAAGGCATTCGATACAGTGCCACATGAGAGATTAATGCACAAAATTAAGGGACTGGGAATAGCTGAAAATGTTAGCTCATGGATAAATAACTGGATAAAAGATAGGGAGCAACGAGTAGCAGTAAATGGATCATACTCAGATTGGACAAAGGTAATCAGTGGCGTCCCCCAGGGATCAGTACTGGGCCCTGTTCTTTTTAATATTTTTATAAATGACTTGGAGCAAGGATTAAATAGCGACATCTCTATTTTTGCAGATGATACTAAGTTAAGTAAGGTCATTAGGTCAGAGCAGGATGAACTCTCTTTGCAAAGGGATTTGCGAAAATTAGAACTATGGGCAAGTGAATGGAAAATGAGATTTAATACGGAAAAATGTAAGGTTCTACATTTTGGAAGTAAAAATAAGCAGGCTATGTATTTTTTAAATGGGACAAGACTTAGCCAAACACAGGAGGAAAGGGATTTGGGAGTAGTAATAGATAACAAGCTAAAAATGAGTGCACAATGCAGGGCAGCGGCTTCAAAGGCTAATAAGATACTAGCATGTATTAAAAGAGGCATTGATTCAAGGGAGGAAAGCATAATTCTGTCATTATATAAAGCCCTGGTAAGACCTCACCTTGAGTTTGGAGTGCAGTTCTGGGGACCGATTGCTAAAAAAGATATTGCAGAACTAGAAAAAGTTCAGAGAAGGGCCACAAAGCTAATAAGGGGATTGGAGAAATTAACCTATGAGGAGAGGCTAGCCAAACTGGGTCTGTTCTCTTTAGAAAAAAGGCGCTTGAGAGGTGACATGATTACTTTATATAAATATATTCAAGGCCCATATACAGAGAAGGCAGAAGCTCTTTTTATTCCAAGAAAATTGGTTCTGACAAGAGGTCATAATTTAAGGTTGGAGGAAAGGAGATTTAATCTCCTGCAACGGAAACGTTTTTTCACTGTAAGAGCAATAAAATTGTGGAACTCATTACCAAAGGAGGTAGTGAATGCCAATACCATAGATACATTTAAAAATAGTCTGGATAAATTTCTGTATATAAACAAAATTCATGGATATGATTGCTAGTATTAAATGTGTCACATTTTAATGGGGTTATTTAAGCTTAACTGGAGCTTTTTGTAAGTATTTTAGATTTGTATAGGTTGAACTCGATGGACTTCAGTCTTTTTTCAACCTTATCTACTATGTTACTATGTTAATAAAGGGCTTCACAAGGGCTTTAAAGACTGGTAGACATTTTTCTGGGCTAAAACGATTGATTTATAAGCATTTTTAATAGTTTATAGCTTTGAGGAGTTATTTTATTCTTGGGAATTATGTTAAAGAAACGGCAGGCACTGTATTGGACACCTTTTTCACTGGGGGCCTTCTCTAATCATAGGCAGAGCCTCATTTTCGCGCCACTAATGCGCAGTTGTTTTTGGGAAGCAAGGCATGCAGATGCATGTGTGAGGAGCTCAGATACATAGAAAAAGCTTACTGAAGGCGTCATTTGGTATCGTATTCCCCTCTGGGCTTGGTTGGGTCTCAGCAAAGCAGATACCAGGGACTGTATAGGGGTTAAATATAAAAACGGCTCCGGTTCCGTTATTTTAAGAGTTAAAGCTTTCAAATTTGGTGTGCAATACTTTTAAGGCTTTAAGACACTGTGGTGAAATTTTGGTGAATTTTGAACAATTCCTTCATACTTTTTCACATATTCGGTAATAAAGTGTGTTCAGTTTAAAATTTAAAGTGACAGTAACGGTTTTATTTTAAAACGTTTTTTGTACTTTATCAAGTTTATGCCTGTTTAACATGTCTGAACTATCAGATAGACTATGTTCTGTATGTGAGGAAGCCAAGGTTCCTTCTCATTTAAATAGATGTGATGTATGTGACAAACAATTTAGAGAAAATGATGCCCAAGATGCTTCCTCAAGTGAGGGGAGTAAGCATGGTACTGCATCATCCCCTCCTTCGTCTACGCCAGTCTTGCCCACACAGGAGGCCCCTAGTACATCTAGTGCGCCAATACTCCTTACTATGCAACAATTAACGGCTGTAATGGATAATTCTATCAAAAACATTTTAGCCAAAATGCCCACTTATCAGCGAAAGCGCGACTGCTCTGTTTTAGAAAATATTGAAGAGCATGAGGACGCTGATGATAATGGTTCTGACATGCCCCTACACCAGTCTGAGGGGGCCAGGGAGGTTTTGTCTGAGGGAGAAATTTCAGATTCAGGGAAAATTTCTCAACAAGCTGAACCTGATGTGATTACATTCAAATTTAAATTGGAACATCTCCGCGCTCTGCTTAAGGAGGTGTTGTCTACTCTGGATGATTGTGACAATTTGGTCATTCCAGAGAAATTATGTAAGATGGACAAGTTCCTAGAGGTCCCGGGGCCCCCCGAAGCTTTTCCTATACCCAAGCGGGTGGCGGACATTGTAAACAAAGAATGGGAAAGGCCCGGCATACCTTTTGTCCCTCCCCCTATATTTAAGAAATTGTTTCCTATGGTCGACCCCAGAAAGGACTTATGGCAGACAGTCCCCAAGGTCGAGGGGGCGGTTTCTACTCTAAACAAACGCACTACTATCCCTATAGAAGATAGTTGTGCTTTCAAAGATCCTATGGATAAAAAATTAGAGGGTTTGCTTAAAAAGATGTTTGTTCAGCAAGGTTACCTTCTACAACCAATTTCATGCATTGTTCCTGTCACTACAGCAGCGTGTTTCTGGTTCGATGAACTAGAAAAGTCGCTCGATAAAGATTCTTCTTATGAGGAGATTATGGACAGAGTTCACGCTCTTAAATTGGCTAACTCTTTTACTTTAGATGCCACTTTGCAATTAGCTAGATTAGCGGCGAAAAATTCAGGGTTTGCTATTGTGGCGCGCAGAGCGCTTTGGCTAAAATCTTGGTCAGCGGATGCGTCTTCCAAGAACAAATTGCTTAACATACCTTTCAAGGGGAAAACGCTGTTTGGCCCTGACTTGAAAGAGATTATTTCAGATATCACTGGGGGTAAGGGCCACGCCCTTCCTCAGGATAGGTCTTTTAAGGCTAAAAATAAACCAAATTTTCGTCCCTTTCGCAGAAACCGACCAGCCTCAAGTTCTACATCCTCTAAGCAAGAGGGTAATACTTCTCAAACCAAGCCAGCCTGGAGGCCAATGCAAGGCTGGAACAAAGGTAAGCAGGCTAAGAAACCTGCCACTGCTACCAAGACAGCATGAGATGTTGGCCCCCGATCCGGGACCGGATCTGGTGGGGGGCAGACTTTCTCTCTTCGCTCAGGCTTGGGCAAGAGATGTTCTGGATCCTTGGGCGCTAGAAATAGTCTCCCAAGGTTATCTTCTGGAATTCAAGGAGCTACCCCCAAGGGGGAGGTTCCACAGGTCTCAATTGTCTTCAGACCACATAAAAAGACAGGCATTCTTACATTGTGTAGAAGACCTGTTAAAAATGGGAGTGATTCATCCGGTTCCATTAGGAGAACAAGGGATGGGATTCTACTCCAATCTGTTCATAGTTCCCAAAAAAGAGGGAACATTCAGACCAATCTTAGATCTCAAGATCCTAAACAAATTTCTCAAGGTTCCATCGTTCAAAATGGAAACCATTCGGACAATTCTTCCTACCATCCAGGAAGGTCAATTCATGACCACGGTGGATTTAAAGGATGCGTATCTACATATTCCTATCCACAAGGAACATCATCGGTTCCTAAGGTTCGCCTTTCTGGACAAGCATTACCAGTTTGTGGCACTTCCATTCGGATTAGCCACTGCTCCAAGAATTTTCACAAAGGTACTAGGGTCCCTTCTAGCGGTGCTAAGGCCAAGGGGCATTGCAGTAGTACCTTACTTGGACGACATACTGATTCAAGCGTCGTCTCTACCACAAGCAAAGGCTCATACGGACATTGTCCTGGCCTTTCTCAGATCTCACGGGTGGAAAGTGAACGTAGAAAAAAGTTCTCTATCTCCGTCAACAAGAGTTCCCTTCTTGGGAACAATAATAGACTCCTTAGAAATGAGGATTTTTCTGACAGAGGCCAGAAAATCAAAACTTCTAAGCTCTTGTCAAGTACTTCATTCTGTTCTTCTTCCTTCCATAGCGCAGTGCATGGAAGTAATAGGTTTGATGGTCGCGGCAATGGACATAGTTCCTTTTGCGCGAATTCATCTAAGACCATTACAACTGTGCATGCTCAGTCAGTGGAATGGGGATTATACAGACTTGTCTCCGACGATACAAGTAGATCAGAGGACCAGAGATTCACTCCGTTGGTGGCTGACCCTGGACAACCTGTCACAAGGGATGAGCTTCCGCAGACCAGAGTGGGTCATTGTCACGACCGACTGGTGGGCTGGGGCGCGGTCTGGGAACCCCTGAAAGCTCAGGGTCTTTGGTCTCGGGAAGAATCTCTTCTACCGATAAATATTCTGGAACTGAGAGCGATATTCAATGCTCTCAAGGCTTGGCCTCAGCTAGCAAAGGCCAAATTCATACGGTTTCAATCAGACAACATGACGACTGTTGCGTATATCAACCATCAGGGGGGAACAAGGAGTTCCCTGGCGATGGAAGAAGTGACCAAAATAATTCAATGGGCGGAGACTCACTCCTGCCACTTGTCTGCAATCCACATCCCAGGAGTGGAAAATTGGGAAGCGGATTTTCTGAGTCGTCAGACATTTCATCCGGGGGAGTGGGAACTCCATCCGGAAATCTTTGCCCAAATAATTCAATTGTGGGGCATTCCAGACATGGATCTGATGGCGTCTCGTCAGAACTTCAAGGTTCCTTGCTACGGGTCCAGATCCAGGGATCCCAAGGCGACTCTAGTGGATGCACTAGTAGCACCTTGGAGCTTCAACCTAGTTTATGTGTTCCCACCGTTTCCTCTCATTCCCAGGCTGGTAGCCAGGATCAATCAGGAGAGGGTATCGGTGATCTTGATAGCTCCTGCGTGGCCACGCAGGACTTGGTATGCAGATCTGGTGAATATGTCATCGGCTCCACCATGGAAGCTACCTTTGAGACAGGACCTTCTTGTTCAAGGTCCGTTCGAACATCCGAATCTGGCCTCACTCCAACTGACTGCTTGGAGATTGAACGCTTGATTTTATCAAAGCGAGGGTTCTCAGATTCTGTCATTGATACTCTTGTTCAGGCCAGAAAGCCTGTAACTAGAAAAATCTACCATAAAATATGGAAAAAATATATCTGTTGGTGTGAATCTAAAGGATTCCCATGGAACAAGATAAAAATTCCTAAGATTCTATCCTTTCTTCAAGAAGGTTTGGAGAAAGGATTATCTGCAAGTTCTTTGAAGGGACAGATTTCTGCTTTATCTGTTTTACTTCACAAAAAGCTGGCGGCTGTGCCAGATGTTCAAGCTTTTGTTCAGGCTCTGGTTGGTTAGAATCAAGCCTGTTTACAAACCTTTGACTCCTCCTTGGAGTCTCAATTTAGTTCTTTCAGTTCTTCAGGGGGTTCCGTTTGAACCCCTACATTCCGTTGATATCAAGTTATTATCTTGGAAAGTTTTGTTTTTGGTTGCAATTTCTTCTGCTAGAAGAGTTTCAGAGTTATCTGCTCTGCAGTGTTCTCCTCCTTATCTGGTGTTCCATGCAGATAAGGTGGTTTTGCGTACTAAACCTGGTTTTCTTCCGAAAGTTGTTTCTAACAAAAATATTAACCAGGAGATAGTCGTGCCTTCTTTGTGTCCGAATCCAGTTTCAAAGAAGGAACGTTTGTTGCACAATTTGGATGTAGTTCGTGCTCTAAAATTCTATTTAGAGGCTACAAAGGATTTCAGACAAACATCTTCCTTGTTTGTTGTTTATTCTGGTAAAAGGAGAGGTCAAAAAGCAACTTCTACCTCTCTCTCTTTTTGGCTTAAAAGCATCATCAGATTGGCTTATGAGACTGCCGGACGGCAGCCTCCTGAAAGAATCACAGCTCATTCCACTAGGGCCGTGGCTTCCACATGGGCCTTCAAGAATGAGGCTTCTGTTGATCAGATATGTAAGGCAGCGACTTGGTCTTCACTGCACACTTTTACCAAATTTTACAAATTTGATACTTTTGCTTCTTCTGAGGCTATTTTTGGGAGAAAGGTTTTGCAAGCCGTGGTGCCTTCCATCTAGGTGACCTGATTTGCTCCCTCCTATCATCCGTATCCTAAAGCTTTGGTATTGGTTCCCACAAGTAAGGATGACGCCGTGGACCGGACACACCTATGTTGGAGAAAACAGAATTTATGTTTCTCCAACATAGGTGTGTCCGGTCCACGGCGTCATCCTTACTTGTGGGATATTCTCTTCCCCAACAGGAAATGGCAAAGAGCCCAGCAAAGCTGGTCACATGATCCCTCCTAGGCTCCGCCTACCCCAGTCATTCTCTTTGCCGTTGTACAGGCAACATCTCCACGGAGATGGCTTAGAGTTTTTTAGTGTTTAACTGTAGTTTTTATTATTCAATCAAGAGTTTGTTATTTTAAAATAGTGCTGGTATGTACTATTTACTCAGAAACAGAAAAGAGATGAAGATTTCTGTTTGTATGAGGAAAATGATTTTAGCACCGTAACTAAAATCCATGGCTGTTCCACACAGGACTGTTGAGAGCAATTAACTTCAGTTGGGGGAACAGTGTGCAGTCTCTTGCTGCTTGAGGTATGACACATTCTAACAAGACGATGTAATGCTGGAAGCTGTCATTTTTCCCTATGGGATCCGGTAAGCCATGTTTATTACGATGGTAAATAAGGGCTTCACAAGGGCTTATTAAGATTGTAGACTTTTCTGGGCTAAATCGATTCAGTTTTAAAACATATTTAGCTTTGAGGAATCATTTTATCTGGGTTTATTGATATTATAATATCGGCAGGCACTGTATTAGACACCTTATTTCTCTGGGGCTTTCCCAAAGCATAAGCAGAGCCTCATTTTCGCGCCGGTGTGGCGCACTTGTTTTTGAGAGGCATGGCATGCAGTCGCATGTGAGAGGAGCTCTGATACTTAGAAAAGACTTTCTGAAGGCGTCATTTGGTATCGTATTCCCCTTTGGGCTTGGTTGGGTCTCAGCAAAGCAGATACCAGGGACTGTAAAGGGGTTAAAGTGTTAAAACGGCTCCGGTTCCGTTATTTTAAGGGTTAAAGCTTCCAAATTTGGTGTGCAATACTTTTAAGGCTTTAAGACACTGTGGTGAAAATTTGGTGAATTTTGTACAATTCCTTCATGTTTTTTCGCAATTGCAGTAATAAAGTGTGTTCAGTTTAAAATTTAAAGTGACAGTAACGGTTTTATTTTAAAACGTTTTTTGTACTTTATTATCAAGTTTATGCCTGTTTAACATGTCTGAACTACCAGATAGACTGTGTTCTGAATGTGGGGAAGCCAGAATTCCTGTTCATTTAAATAAATGTGATTTATGTGATAATGACAATGATGCCCAAGATGATTCCTCAAGTGAGGGGAGTAAGCATGGTACTGCATCATTCCCTCCTTCGTCTACACGAGTCTTGCCCACTCAGGAGGCCCCTAGTACATCTAGCGCGCCAATACTGCTTACTATGCAACAATTAACGGCTGTAATGGATAATTCTGTCAAAAACATTTTAGCCAAAATGAACCCTTGTCAGCGTAAGCGTGGCTGCTCTGTTTTAGTTACTGAAGAGCATGACGACGCTGATATTAATATCTCTGAAGGGCCCCTAACCCAATCTGAGGGGGCCAGGGAGGTTTTGTCTGAGGGAGAAATTACTGATTCAGGGAACATTTCTCAACAGGCTGAACCTGATGTAATTGCATTTAAATTTAAGTTGGAACATCTCCGCATTCTGCTTAAGGAGGTATTATCCACTCTGGATGATTGTGAAAAGTTGGTCATCCCAGAGAAACTATGTAAAATGGACAAGTTCCTAGAGGTGCCGGAGCTCCCAGAAGCTTTTCCTATACCCAAGCGGGTGGCGGACATTGTTAATAAAGAATGGGAAAGGCCCGGTATTCCTTTCGTCCCTCCCCCCATATTTAAAAAATTGTTTCCTATGGTCGACCCCAGAAAGGACTTATGGCAGACAGTCCCCAAGGTCGAGGGAGCGGTTTCTACTTTAAACAAACGCACCACTATACCCATAGAGGATAGTTGTGCTTTCAAAGATCCTATGGATAAAAAATTAGAAGGTTTGCTTAAAAAGATGTTTGTTCAGCAGGGTTACCTTCTACAGCCAATTTCATGCATTGTCCCTGTCACTACAGCCGCATGTTTCTGGTTTGATGAACTGATAAAGGCGCTCGATAGTGATTCTCCTCCTTATGAGGAGATTATGGACAGAATCAATGCTCTCAAATTGGCTAATTCTTTCACCCTAGACGCCACTTTGCAATTGGCTAGGTTAGCGGCTAAGAATTCTGGGTTTGCTATTGTGGCGCGCAGAGCGCTTTGGTTGAAATCTTGGTCGGCTGACGCGTCTTCCAAGAACAAGCTACTAAACATTCCTTTCAAGGGGAAAACGCTGTTTGGCCCTGACTTGAAAGAGATTATCTCGGATATCACTGGGGGTAAGGGCCACGCCCTTCCTCAGGATCGGCCTTTCAAGGCGAAAAATAGACCCAATTTTCGTCCCTTTCGTAAAAACGGACCAGCCCAAAGTGCTACGTCCTCTAAGCAAGAGGGTAATACTTCTCAAGCCAAGCCAGCTTGGAGACCAATGCAAGGCTGGAACAAGGGAAAGCAGGCCAAGAAGCCTGCCACTGCTACCAAGACAGCATGAAATATTGGCCCCCGATCCGGGACCGGATCTGGTGGGGGGCAGACTCTCTCTCTTCGCTCAGGCTTGGGCAAGAGATGTTCTGGATCCTTGGGCGCTAGAAATAGTCTCCCAGGGTTATCTTCTGGAATTCAAGGGACTTCCCCCAAGGGGGAGGTTCCACAGGTCTCAGTTGTCTTCAGACCACATAAAAAGACAGGCGTTCTTACATTGTGTAGAAGACCTGTTAAAAATGGGAGTGATTCATCCTGTTCCACTAAGAGAACAAGGGATGGGGTTCTACTCCAATCTGTTCATAGTTCCCAAAAAAGAGGGAACGTTCAGACCAATCTTAGATCTCAAGATCTTAAACAAGTTTCTCAAGGTTCCATCTTTCAAGATGGAAACCATTCGAACTATTCTTCCTTCCATCCAGGAGGGTCAATTCATGACCACGGTGGATTTAAAGGATGCGTATCTACATATTCCTATCCACAAGGAACATCATCGGTTCCTAAGGTTTGCATTCCTGGACAAACATTACCAGTTCGTGGCGCTTCCTTTCGGATTAGCCACTGCTCCAAGGATTTTCACAAAGGTACTAGGCTCCCTTCTAGCGGTGCTAAGACCAAGGGGCATTGCAGTAGTACCTTACCTGGACGACATTCTGATTCAAGCGTCGTCCCTTCCTCAAGCAAAGGCTCACACGGACATTGTCCTGGCCTTTCTCAGATCTCACGGCTGGAAAGTGAACGTGGAAAAGAGTTCTCTATCCCCGTCAACAAGGGTTCCCTTCTTGGGAACAATTATAGACTCTTTAGAAATGAGGATCTTTCTAACAGAGGCCAGAAAAACAAAACTTCTAGACTCTTGTCGGATACTTCATTCCGTTCCTCTTCCTTCCATAGCTCAGTGCATGGAAGTGATCGGGTTGATGGTAGCGGCGATGGACATAGTTCCTTTTGCGCGCATTCATCTAAGACCATTACAACTGTGCATGCTCAGTCAGTGGAATGGGGACTATACAGACTTGTCTCCGCAGATACAAGTAAGTCAGAGGACCAGAGACTCACTCCGTTGGTGGCTGTCCCTGGACAATCTGTCTCAAGGGATGACGTTCCGCAGACCAGAGTGGGTCATTGTCACGACCGACGCCAGTCTGATGGGCTGGGGCGCGGTCTGGGGATCCCTGAAAGCTCAGGGTCTTTGGTCTCGGGAAGAATCTCTTCTACCGATAAATATTCTGGAACTGAGAGCGATATTCAATGCTCTCAAGGCCTGGCCTCGGCTAGCGAGGACCAAGTTCATACGGTTTCAATCAGACAACATGACAACTGTTGCGTACATCAACCATCAGGGGGGAACAAGGAGTTCCCTAGCGATGGAAGAAGTGACCAAAATCATTCTATGGGCAGAGTCTCACTCCTGCCACCTGTCTGCTATCCACATCCCAGGAGTGGAAAATTGGGAAGCGGATTTTCTGAGTCGTCAGACATTGCATCCGGGGGAGTGGGAACTCCATCCGGAAATCTTTGCCCAAGTCACTCACCTGTGGGGCATTCCAGACATGGATCTGATGGCCTCTCGTCAGAACTTCAAAGTTCCTTGCTACGGGGCCAGATCCAGGGATCCCAAGGCGGCTCTAGTGGATGCACTAGTAGCACCTTGGACCTTCAAACTAGCTTATGTGTTCCCGCCATTTCCTCTCATCCCCAGGCTGGTAGCCAGGATCAATCAGGAGAGGGCGTCGGTGATCTTGATAGCTCCTGCGTGGCCACGCAGGACTTGGTATGCAGATCTGGTGAATATGTCATCGGCTCCACCTTGGAAGCTACCTTTGAGACGAGACCTTCTTGTTCAGGGTCCGTTCGAACATCCGAATCTGGTTTCACTCCAGCTGACTGCTTGGAGATTGAACGCTTGATTTTATCGAAGCGAGGATTCTCAGATTCTGTTATCGATACTCTTGTTCAGGCCAGAAAGCCTGTAACTAGAAAGATTTACCACAAAATTTGGAAAAAATATATCTGTTGGTGTGAATCTAAAGGATTCCCTTGGGACAAGGTTAAGATTCCTAGGATTCTATCCTTCCTTCAAGAAGGATTGGAAAAAGGATTATCTGCTAGTTCCCTGAAGGGACAGATTTCTGCCTTGTCGGTATTACTTCACAAAAAGCTGGCAGCTGTGCCAGATGTTCAAGCCTTTGTTCAGGCTCTGGTTAGAATCAAGCCTGTTTACAAACCTTTGACTCCTCCTTGGAGTCTCAATTTAGTTCTTTCAGTTCTTCAGGGGGTTCCGTTTGAACCCTTACATTCCGTTGATATTAAGTTATTATCTTGGAAAGTTTTGTTTTTAGTTGCGATTTCTTCTGCTAGAAGAGTCTCAGAATTATCTGCTCTGCAGTGTTCTCCTCCTTATCTGGTGTTCCATGCAGATAAGGTGGTTTTACGTACTAAACCTGGTTTTCTTCCAAAAGTTGTTTCTAACAAAAACATTAACCAGGAGATTATCGTACCTTCTCTGTGTCCAAAACCAGTTTCAAAGAAGGAACGTTTGTTGCACAATTTGGATGTTGTTCGCGCTCTAAAATTCTATTTAGATGCTACAAAGGATTTTAGACAAACATCTTCCTTGTTTGTTGTTTATTCAGGTAAAAGGAGAGTTCAAAAAGCAACTTCTACCTCTCTCTCTTTTTGGATTAAAAGCATCATCAGATTGGCTTACGAGACTGCCGGACGGCAGCCTCCCGAAAGAATCACAGCTCATTCCACTAGGGCTGTGGCTTCCACATGGGCCTTCAAGAACGAGGCTTCTGTTGATCAGATATGTAGGGCAGCGACTTGGTCTTCACTGCACACTTTTACCAAATTTTACAAGTTTGATACTTTTGCTTCTTCTGAGGCTATTTTTGGGAGAAAGGTTTTGCAAGCCGTGGTGCCTTCCATTTAGGTGACCTGATTTGCTCCCTCCCTTCATCCGTGTCCTAAAGCTTTGGTATTGGTTCCCACAAGTAAGGATGACGCCGTGGACCGGACACACCTATGTTGGAGAAAACAGAATTTATGTTTACCTGATAAATTTCTTTCTCCAACGGTGTGTCCGGTCCACGGCCCGCCCTGGTTTTTTAATCAGGTCTGATAATTTATTTTCTTTAACTACAGTCACCACGGTACCATATGGTTTCTCCTATGCAAATATTCCTCCTTAACGTCGGTCGAATGACTGGGGTAGGCGGAGCCTAGGAGGGATCATGTGACCAGCTTTGCTGGGCTCTTTGCCATTTCCTGTTGGGGAAGAGAATATCCCACAAGTAAGGATGACGCCGTGGACCGGACACACCGTTGGAGAAAGTAATTTATCAGGTAAACATAAATTCTGTTTTCTCCAACGGTGTGTCCGGTCCACGGCCCGCCCTGGTTTTTTAATCAGGTCTGATGATTTATTTTCTCTAACTACAGTCACCACGGTATCATATGATTTCTCCTATGCAAATATTCCTCCTTTACGTCGGTCGAATGACTGGGGAAGGCGGAGCCTAGGAGGGATCATGTGACCAGCTTTGCTGGGCTCTTTGCCATTTCCTGTTGGGGAAGAGAATATCCCACAAGTAAGGATGACGCCGTGGACCGGACACACCGTTGGAGAAAGTAATTTATCAGGTAAACATAAATTCTGTGGTTTTTTTTTGTTTGTTTTTTAGTTTGTTTTTTTTTTTTTTTTATCAAGGACAATACAATATTATTAAAGAACAGCTACAATATATGGTACATTTCAAATATTTTCAACAATGTATTATGTACTCGGGATCTTATAGTCCTTGTATTTTTGCCCCCTTGGACTTGATTGGCCACTCTTGGGCCTGTAATAAAATGGTAATTTAAAGCTGGGGATTATAACAGTCAAAACAGAACAAACATTGAACCAAAACAAAAAGAAAGGATTTGCATCTTTAAAGAATAGAATAACTTTGATATATCAGGTTAGACAATATTAAAAAGAAGATGCAAATAGCCAGAACTGGATAAGGTTAAATTACATATCCCAACATGTTCAGATGAAATTCTAATCAATGCTCATTATAGTCTGCCTATGGCTATTTCCCTTAGATTGTTGGTGGTTAGTCACTATGAAGAATTAGTACTATAATCAGGAGGAGGTATTTGTTTGTCGCTAATCTCTGAGTGTTTGAAATTTATCTAGAGGGCGGGAAAACATAATGCTCTGATATGTCACTACCCAGCTACAGTGTCCCCGCTTTCTGGGATGTTATATTTGTCATTTAGCTAATCAGTGCTGCCATCTATGGTAGACGTCCCTACATGGTGGTGCTAAAACTACAGAATGCACGCCAGCCCCCTCCATCGCCGACCCGGCCGCGGACAGCGACAGAGGAGGTGAACCATATATCCCCAGAAGCCACCCATTGTTGTATATATTGGCATTTTCTTAATGTCTGTGTAGAAGCCTATTTGTGATGGTGCCGTGGTTGTCTACGTATGTGATTCTATGGATGTGATGTTAGTTAGTTAGTTATGTATTTTGTTCTGAGCAATTGCGTGTATATGGGCGATACAAATTGCAGACAAACATCTTGATAGATAACATTTCAGAAGTAATAACAATACCCTCCATCCCCGGTGAGTCCCACCAGCAAAAATCTGTATAAGGTATAATTTCTGCATTTCAACCATAGACACAACACAAAAAACAATAAAACTATGCTATATCTAACATTAAACATACATAAGCAATGCAAATTTAAGACTGTCATTACGTTATTTAGGTAATTGAAAAGTTATTGCTGTCTAGCTTAGCCTGACCTGTGGAGCTCTCGTTATAAATTTGCCCCCTACTCTGGATGTCTGACCCTAACCAATGCATGCTTTTAGTCTCGATTTCACAAACTGCTAGAGAGGATTTAGGGGTTCTCCCTGGTGCGATCAATCGTCTTGTTATAACAACATCAGGAGGTATTTTGGAAGTGTCCATTATCTTTTTTGAGCTATGCAGTGTATTAGGGACTTTATCATGTAGCACATTATGTGAGACTTTGCCTGAGTAGTCTCTGGGAAGCATAAGGTTCATTGTTTCTTGTTCCTTGACCTCCCGTGAGCCCCCCCCCCGAGACCCCCAAGAGGCCGTGATAGGTCCGGTACCTGTTCTCTTGGCTTACATGGATTCAATGTCCCAGGGCAATCCCGGATATCATGAGGTGTGACCCATGCAACTATATTATAATTGGCATTGTCCGGTCTTGTTGTCTGAATTTGCGCCTTTTTAATATAGTTATTATTTGATATTTGCGCCAGGCCATCTAGCTGTGGGAGAGATGATCTGTCTCGGACACCATTCCGGTAGCTGATATTTTCTATATTTGTATTGCTTCCTTTTACGGGTATGAGCGCTGCTTTAAGGTGGTTGGTCAGTGGCGCAAAGTCCCCGGGTGGCTGTTTGAGAGATTCTTCAGTGTTCTTGAGTCCTGTGGCTGTAACAAGTTTGCGAGTAGACTGCAGCATTGTTGTCTGTTTCTCCGCTATGGTCATGGGTGCTTTATCTATGAGCCGTTGTAGCTCCTGTGATGAGAGTGCTTTCTCTATTAACGGGTGGAAGAGAGCCTCCAGTTTGAGGAGTAGCATGTCACAGGATTCAGGAGCATTTCCAGTCAGCATGGTTGCGGTTAGTATCGGATTTTGTCTCGCGGTGGTGCTGAGCAGATGTACACTTCTACTAGGAGAGAGAATAGAAGTAATGATCACTCTAAGATGTCGGAGTAAGGGTGGATAACAGTTAGTTCTGGCAAGTTACCCTGGAAAACCAGGGGGAGCGCCGCCTGTGTATTAGCCGCCGCTACAGGCCTCTATGGTCCGTTTCGGTCTCTGGGGTCATTAATACAGCATCCGAAATCAGTTTTTGAGTTATTCAGCAAGTTTTATCACGAAGCCAGTCGTGCTTTTGTAAGGAGCTGTGATTGTTGAGCTTTTATCGGCGGATTTCAATCTCTTCACCCGGAGCTCCAAAAAATGCGACTTCTTCGAGCCGCTACTTGGACACGCCCCCCCACGTAATGTTGTTTTTTAACCTATCACAGGTGAACTGTTTTCTTAAAAGGAAGGCCTGGCTTTTACCCTATAGCTATGATTACGGCTTTTGCCGAAACATGTCAGCGTTAGGGTACGTGGGTGACCACTACTCCACCTAGCCCTGAGGTTTACGCTTTTCCCATGCAACTCTGGTTGTGAGTCTTTTTTATACACTTTGAATAAAGGACATTTTGCATTTTGAAAACCATCCGGGGCCTCATTTTTTGCCTTTACATTGATGTCTTGTGGATATGTGTAAGGCACGGAGAACTATTTGGCAGCCTGCATTTCCCCTACAAGGTGCAACAATACAGTGAATTCTCCTTTCCTTGAAGCTGTGGACTCTCCCCGTTTCTCTCTGGCTCACCTACCCCACATCGTGACGTCACGCTTCCCTGGAGCAGTCGCACACACGCTGACACGCTGTAGGGATCCACACGGCGACTCGACCTCCATGATAGTGTGAACACACAGATATCTTCGAGAGAGGATCTAGAGCAGGATACTGAAGGTGGGTCCCCAGAATCAGCGGTTGTCAGTAGCGTGCACACCAGAGGTTTTCCTATCACACGGATCTTATTTGGGGTTTGAGAGGAGCTTCAAAGCACCTTTAGCAAGGGGTTTATGTGAGTTTGTATTATTTAACCAAGTGATGTGTCAACAGGTGCTGCATTAACTGTGTTGTTATTTAAGGTAAGCCTGATTACAGTGATTTAATAACGACTGGTATCATGCTTGCTGTAAAGGGTAATATATTTTTTTTTTATTTACTCACATTACTGAATAGATATAACGTTTGCTGAAAGTGTATGAACGTTTATTACATATTGGTGATAAAACTTTATTCTGGGGCCCAGTTTTTTCCACATGGCTGACTAGATTTTGCCTAGGGATAGTTTTTTAAGGCCCTCTCACTGTGAGTACAGGCTGGGAGGGGCCTATTTTCGGCCTAAATTGTGCATTCGTTTTTGCAGTTTGAGACATCCAGCTTCCCTGAAGGAGTCCCCTGAACATTTAGGACCTCTCTAAAGGGTTTTTGTGCCTTCCAAAGTCGTTGTATGGGCAGGTAGGGCCACAGTAGAGCTGTGGCAGTTTTGTGTGACTGTTTAAAAACGTTTATATCGTTTTTTTGATCTGGTTTTGAAACTAAGGGGTTAATCCTCCATTTGCAAGTGGGTGCAATGCTCTTTTAGCCTATTATACACACTGTAAACATTTCGTAAGATTTACTGTTTTTTTTCACTGTTTTGCAGTTTCTGTGATTGTTTTTTTTTCTCTTAAAGGCACAGTACCATTTTTATTTTCTGCTTGTTCACAGTTATTAAATTGTTTTCCAAGCTTGCTGGCCTCATTACTAGTCTGTTTAAACATGTCTGACATAGAGGAAACTCATTGTTCATTATGTTTAGTAGCCATTGTGGAACCCCCTCTTAGAATGTGTACCAAATGCACTGATTTTACTATAGATTACAAAGACCATATTCTTGCTTTAAAAAATGTATTACCAGAAGAAATTGACAAGGAGGAAGTTATGCCGTCTAACTCTCCCCACGTGTCAGATCCTATAAATCCCGCTCAGGGGACGCCTAGTACATCTAGCGCGCCCATTGCGTATACCTTGCAAGACATGGCGGCAGTTATGAATCATACCCTTACAGAGGTATTATCTAAACTGCCAGGATTGCAAGGAAAGCGAGACAGCTCTGGGACTAGAATAAATACAGAAATTTCTGACGCTTTAGTAGCTATGTCTGATACACCCTCACATTATACTGAAGCAGGGGAGCTTCAATCTGTGGGTGAATTTTCGGATTCAGGGAAGATACTTCAATCTGATTCTGATATGTCTACATTTAAATTTAAGCTTTAACACCTCCGCGTATTGCTCAGGGAGGTTTTAGCAACTCTGGACGACTGTGACACTATTGTAGTCCCAGAGAAATTATGTAGATTGGATTAATACTATGCAGTACCTACTTACACTGATGTTTTTCCAATCCCTAAAAGGTTTTCTGAAATTATTACTAAGGAGTGGGATAGACCAGGTGTACCGTTCTCTCCCCCTCCTGTTTTTAAAAAGATGTTTCCTATAGACGCCGCTACATGGGACTTATGGCAGATGGTCCCTAAGGTGCAGTTTCTACTCTAGCTAAGCGTACCACTATCCCTGTTGAGGACAGTTGTGCTTTTCTAGATCCAATGGATAAAAAATTAGAGGGTTACCTTAAGAGAATTTTTATTCAACAAGGTTTTATTCTCCAGCCTCTTGCATGCATTGCCCCAGTCACTGCTGCTGCGGCTTTCTGGTTTGAGTCCCTAGAGGAGGCTCTACAGGTTAAAACCCCGTTGGAAGATATTATTGACAAGCTTAGGGCCCTTAAACTAGCCAATTCATTATGTAGATTGGATTAATACTATGCAGTACCTACTTACACTGATGTTTTTCCAATCCCTAAAAGGTTTTCTGAAATTATTACTAAGGAGTGGGATAGACCAGGTGTACCGTTCTCTCCCCCTCCTGTTTTTAAAAAGATGTTTCCTATAGACGCCGCTACATGGGACTTATGGCAGATGGTCCCTAAGGTGGAGGGAGCAGTTTCTACTCTAGCTAAGCGTACCACTATCCCTGTTGAGGACAGTTGTGCTTTTCTAGATCCAATGGATAAAAAATTAGAGGGTTACCTTAAGAGAATTTTTATTCAACAAGGTTTTATTCTCCAGCCTCTTGCATGCATTGCCCCAGTCACTGCTGCTGCGGCTTTCTGGTTTGAGTCCCTAGAGGAGGCTCTACAGGTTAAAACCCCGTTGGAAGATATTATTGACAAGCTTAGGGCCCTTAAACTAGCCAATTCATTTGTTTCTGATGCCGTTGTTCATTTAACCCAGCTAACGGCTAAAAATTCAGGTTTTGCTATTCAGGCGCGCAGGGCGCTATGGCTTAAATCCTGGTCAGCTGACGTGACTTCAAAGTCTAAACTTCTCAACATTACCTTCAAAGGACAGACCCTATTCAGGCCTGGACTGAAGGAGATCATTTCTGACATCACTGGAGGAAAAGGTCACGCCCTTCCTCAAGACAGGTCCAACAAATTAAGGACCAAACAGTCTAGTTTTCGGCCCTTTCTAAACTTCAAGAGTGGCGCAGCTTCAACTTCCTCTAACACAAAACAAGAGGGAACTTTTGCCCAGTCTAAGCCGGTCTGGAGACCTAACCAGGCTTGGAACAAGGGGAAACAGGCCAAAAAGCCTGCTGCTGCCTCTAAGACAGCATGAAGGAGCAGCCCCCGATCCGGAAACGGATCTAGTAGGGGGCAGACTCTCTCTTCGCCCAGGCTTGGGCAAGAGATGTCCAGGATCCCTGGGCATTGGAAATTGTGTCCAAGGGTTATCTTCTGGAATTCAAAACCTCTCCCCCAAAAGGGAGATTTCATCTCTCACTTATCTGCAAACCAGATAAAAAGAGAGGCATTCTTACATTGTGTTCAAGACCTTCTAATTATGGGAGTGATCCACCCAGTTCCGCAGGAGGAACAGGGTCAGGGCTTCTATTCAAATCTGTTTGTAGTTCCCAAGAAAGAGGGAACATTCAGACCAATCTTAGATCTCAAAATCTTAAACAAATTTCTCAGAGTTCCATCCTTCAAGATGGAGACTATTTGAACCATCCTTCCTATGATCCAGGAGGGTCACTATATGACTACCATAGACCTAAAGGATGCTTATCTTCACATCCCAATACACAAAGATCATCATCATTTTCTCAGGTTTGCCTTCAGGTTGGCCACGGCACCAAGAATCTTTACAAAGGTTCTAGGGTCCCTTCTAGCGGTCCTATGGCCGCGGGGTATAGCAGTAGCCCCTTACTTAGACGACATTCTGATACAGGTGTAGACTTTTCAAGTTGCCAGGTCCCACACGGATATTGTTCTGGAATTTCTGAGGTCCCATGGGTGGAAGGTGAACGAAAAAAAGAGCTCTCTATCACCTCTAACAAAAGTTTCATTCCTAGGGACTCTGATACATTCGGTAGAAATTAAGATTTCCCTAACGAAGGCCAGATTGTCAAAACTTCTAGACTCTTGCCGTGTTCTTTATTCCACTTCTCGTCCTTCAGTGGCTCAGTGTATGGAAGTAATCGGTTTAATGGTAGCGGCAATGGACATAGTACCGTTTGCCCGCCTACATCTCAGACCGCTGCAACTTTGCATGCTCAGTCAGTGGAATGGGGATTACACAGATTTGTCCCCTCTACTAAATCTTGATCAAGAAACCAGGGATTCTCTTCTCTGGTGGCTATCTCAGGTCCATCTGTCCAAGGGGATGAGCTTCCGCAGGCCAGACTGGACTATAGTAACGACAGATGCCAGCCTTCTGGGCTGGGGTGCAGTCTGGAACTCCCTGAAGGCTCAGGGCTCGTGGACTCAGGAGGAGACACTCCTTCTGATAAACATTCTGGAACTAAGAGCGATATTTAATGCTCTTCAGGCTTGGCCTCAGCTTGCTGCGGTCAGGTTCATTAGATTTCAGTTGGACAATATCACGACTGTAGCCTACATCAACCATCAAGGGGGAACAAGGAGTTCCCTTGCAATGTTGGAGGTTTCAAAAATAATTTTATGGGCAGAGGTTCACTCTTGCCATCTATCAGCTTTCCATATCCCAGGAGTAGAGAACTGGGATGCATATTTTCTAAGTTGGCAGACTTTTCATCCGGGGGAGTGGGAACTCCATCCGGAAGTGTTTGCACAGTTGATTCAATGTTGGGGCAAACCAGAATTGGATATCATGGCATCTCGTCAGAACGCCAAGCTTCCACCGTTTCCTCTGCTCCCTCGTCTGATTGCCAAGATCAAGCAGGAGAGAGCTTCAGTGATTTTGATAGCACCTGCGTGGCCACGCTGGACTTGGTATGCAGATCTGGTGGACATGTCATCCCTTCCACCATGGACTCTACCGCTGAGACAGGACCTTCTACTTCAGGGTCCTTTCAACCATCCAAATCCAATTTCTCTACATCTGACTGCTTGGAGATTGAACACTTGATTTTATCAAAACGCGTTTTCTCCGAGTCAGTCATTGATACCTTAATTCAGTCTCGAAAGCCTGTCACCAGGAAAATCTATCATAAGATATGGTGTAAATATCTTCATTGGTGTGAATCCAAGGGTTACTCATGGAGTAAAGTCAGGATTCCCAGGATATTATCTTTTCTCCAAGAGGGATTGGAGAAGGGATTGTCAGCTAGTTCCTTAAAGGGACAGATTTCTGCTCTATTCTTTTGCACAAGCGTCTGGCGGATGTTCCAGACGTTCAGGCGTTTTGTCAGGCTTCAGTTAGAATCAAGCCTGTGTTTAAACCTGTTGCTCCACCATGGAGTTTAAATTTAGTTCTTAAAGTTCTTCAAGGGGTTCCGTTTGAACCTCTGCATTCCATAGATATCAAGCTTTTATCTTGGAAAGTTCTGTTTTTGGTAGCTATTTCTTCGGCTCAAAGAGTTTCAGAGTTATCTGCCTTACAGTGTGATTCCCCTTATCTGATCTTCTATGCAGATAAGGTAGTTTTGGGTACCAAACCTGGGTTTCTTCCTAAGGTGGTATCTAATAAGAATATTGATCAGGAGATTGTTGTTCCGTCACTGTGTCCTAATCCTTCTTCAAAGAAGGAACGTCTATTACATAATCTTGACGTGGGTCGTGCTTTAAAGTTTTATTTACAAGCTACGAAGGATTTTCGTCAAACATCGGCATTGTTTGTTGTTTACTCTGGACAGAGAAGAGGCCAAAAGGCTTCAGCAACTTATCTTTCCTTTTGGTTAAGAAGAATAATCCGCTTATCTTATGAGACTGCTGGCCAGCAGCCTCCTGTAAGAATTACAGCTCATTCCACTAGAGCAGTGGCTTCCACATGGGCTTTTAAAAATGAGGCTCCTGTTGAACATATTTGCAAGGCGGCGACTTGGTCTTCACTCCATACTTTTTCTAAATTCTACAAATTTGATACTTTTGCTTCTTCGGAGGCTATTTTTGGGAGAAAGCTCTTACAGGCAGTGGTGCCTTCCATTTAAGCACCTGCCTTGTCCCTCCCTTCATCCGTGTCCTAAAGCTTTGGTATTGGTATCCCACAAGTAATGGATGATCCGTGGACTGGATACACCTTACAAGAGATAACGAAATTTATGCTTACCTGATAAATTTATTTCTCTTGTGCTGTATCCAGTCCACGGCCCGCCCTGTCTTTTTAAGGCAGGTGTTTTTTAAATTTTTAAACTACAGTCACCACTGCACCCTATAGTTTCTCCTTTCTCTTGCTTGTCTTCGGTCGAATGACTGGGAGGTGGCAGTTAGGGGAGGAGCTATATAGACAGCTCTGCTGTGGGTGATCCTCTTGCAGCTTCCTGTTGGGAAGGAGAATATCCCACAAGTAATGGATGATCCGTGGACTGGATACACCACAAGAGAAATAAATTTATCAGGTAAGCATAAATTTCGTTTTCCTTTTATTTATAACGACAGATACAATAACATCAAGTATGTCAATTTCATACCACGCAGGGTATTTTGACAGAAATTCACAAACAAAAAGTAAATTATATAGTCATCACTAAAACAGTAGTAACAAAAAAGAAGGAAAACAATATGCTTCCCGCTTGACATTTAAGTTTTTACCTTGAGGTATATTTTTGTACACCTTTTACCAATGTTTTGGTTATATATATTATTCATAAACTAAAACACTCAGGGGAGAGAAAAAAAAAAAGAGAAGGAAAAAAAAAGGGGGGGGGGACAGAAAACGCTCCATGGGTTACGACCCCCTCCCGCACCGCCCTCCAAGGGTCTGTTATTAGATATTTACGTAGATATCTGTCAATATGGCTTTTCAGCCTTTTCGGTTTTAAATTATACTTCTCTATACAGTGAGATCCAGCTGGCGGGAAATAACTCTAATACTAGGTCAGCAAAACTCTTTGAGCTGAGAAAAGGTTTTAAAATACGTTTTTGCACCTGTGGGGGTATATTTTAATTACGGGGAGCCACCCTAACATAAACTTTCTTATTTTTTTTCCCCCCGCTAGTTGTAGATGGAATGATTCGAATATTATTTGATTTTGTACTTCCCGTATAAAAAATGAAAAACTTGGGGCTATTTTCCCTTTCCACAATTTCAGTATCAAATGCCTAGTTAACAGAATTATTGTATTTAGAAAAAATGTTTGTATAGATTTATTACCCTTTGAAATTCTGAGGAAAATGACTTCTTCCTGCTCTAACCTAATGTCAGCTTGAAAATTTCTATTAAGCCAGAAGATAATCTTCCAATACTGCTGAATCTTAGGACATTGAATAAACATATGTAAGATATCTGCATTTAAGAATGCACATCGTGAGCAAGTAGATACATATGTTGGATACATCTTCCCAAGTTTATAGGGGGTAAGATAATAATTATTCACCAGTTTCATATGGGATTCTCTCCAACTTATTGAAATCCTACACTTTTCTAGTGCATTGAAACTGGCTTTAATTTTTCTTGATCTATATCAGGGAAAAGGGGTATCCAAGCATTGCTTAACTTATCTATACCCATTTGGCTTTCTTTAGCCAGAATTATATTATATAGTAGTGAGATGGATGTAACTCCTGCCTGAAATTTTTGAACACAAGTTCTAATGTCCCTCCATTCCTTAATTCTACCCTTGCCCCAGCCTTTATCATGAACAAAGTGTCTTAATTGTAGATAGGCATACAATTCATGTCTAGCAAAGTTAAATTGCTGTGAGAGAGATTCATATGATTTTACATGTCCTGAATCTGCTATGATTTGATAAATATCTTTCAACCCCTTCTCTTCCCATGTCTCAAATATTTTCTGAGAAACACCTGGAATAAACTCAGTTACCTCTTATTGGGAGGTATTCAGTAAAGGAGTAATCATTCCCAATCAGGAAACAACATTTTTGCCAAGCCACAACTATATTATTAATAGTAGTTAAGCTTTTTACCTTGTCTGGAGTTTTTTTGGGGGGGTTATGTAGAATAGCTTTCAGAGCAAATGGATAGATGATATAACCCTCCATATCCGGTGATGAGAACCAACAAGAATCTGCCAGCCAATCAATTGCCACTTTAGCCAGGGCGGCTATATTATACAGACCTATATTAGGTAGAGCTAAACCTGCCATATTACGTTTTTGCATAAGTTTGTTTAAAGAAATACAGGCTTTAGTGCCCTTCCAAATAAACTTTGTAAACATTGCTTGTAACTTGTCTATATCTACTTTTTTTAGAAGTAGTGGAAGGTTCTGTAAGGGGTATAGAATCCGCGGGAAAACAATTGTTTTGATTAGGCTAACTCTTGCTGATATTGATAGCAGTAAGGATACACATAAACTTAGATCTGTTTTAATTTTTTGAAAAAGTGTTTGGAAGTTTAATTTATACCAATTTTGTGGGTTTTTATGTAGATGTATACCTAGATATGTCAGCGACTCCACAACTTTGAATGGAAATTCTTGTATACTAGATTTTAGCTTTTGCACCCACATTAATTCGCTTTTATTGTAGTTTATTTTATAACCTGAAAAGGTACTGAAAAAGTTTAATGACGTTAAAATTAGGGGAATAGAGTGCCGTGTATTATAAAGAAAAATCGATAGGTCATCTGCATATAATAGAGTCTTTAATGTTTGAGTAGACAACAAGATCCCCTGATACACATCCCTTAACCATATAGCCAACGGTTCTAGTGCAATATTGAAGAGTAGTAGTAGTGGGCATAAAGGGCAACCTTGTCTAGTACCTTTCTTTAACCGTATTCCAGAAGTTAATGACCCATTGATTAATATGTAAGATATCGGCTCTGTGTAGATATTATGTAGAAATTACGTAAAATTATTTTTAAAGCCAAATCTTTCTAGTGTATTAAACATATATTCCCATTCAATAGAATCAAAAGCTTTTTCAGTGTCCAATGTGAGTAAAGCTATATCAAAAGTTAATTTCTTCTCTTTAGAATTTTCTATATTCCATATATGATCTAAAAAGGTTGTAACTTAACGAATGTTTTTAGATGATTTTCTTCAAGCCATAAAACCGACTTGATCTGTATGTATTATTTCATCGAGGCAACCCATTAATCTAGCTGCAATTATAGACATTAATATTTTATAGCCCTCATTGAGAACCGAAATTGGTCTATATGATGCAGGATCTTCTATATTTTTCCCTTTCTTTGGTATTAACCCCTTAAGGACCAAGGCCATTTTTCAATTTCTTTCCCTTAAGGACCAGGGCTATTTTTACATTTCTGTGGTGTTTGTGTTTAGCTGTAATTTTCTTCTTACTCATTTATTGTACACACACATATTATATACCGTTTTTCTCGCCATTAAATAGACTTTCTAAAGATACCATTATTTTTATCATATCTTATAATTTACTATAAAAAAAATTATAAAATATGAGGAAAAAAACACACTTTTTCTAACTTTGGCCCCCAAAATCTGTTACACATCTACAACCACCAAAAAACACCCATGGTAAATAGTTTCTAAATTGTGTCCTGAGTTTAGAAATACCCAATGTTTACATGATCTTTGCTTTTTTTGCAAGTTATAGGGCAATAAGTACAAGTAGCACTTGGCTATTTCCAAACCACTTTTTTTCAAAATTAGCGCTAGTTATATTGGAACACTGATATCTTTCAGGAATTCTTGAATATCCCTTGACATGTATATATTTTTTTTAGAAGACATCCCAAAGTATTGATCTAGGCCCATTTTGGTATATTTCAAGCCACCATTTCACCGCCAAATGTGATCAAATAAAAAACATTGTTCACTTTTTCACAAATTTTTTCACAAACTTTAGGTTTGTCACTGAAATTATTTACAAACAACTTGTGCAATTATGGCATATATGGTTGTAAATGCTTCTCTGGGATCCCCTTTGTTCAGAAATAACAGACATATATGGCTTTGGCGTTGCTTTTTGGTAATTAGAAGGCCGCTAAATACCACTGCGCACCACACGTGTATTATGCCCAGCAGTGAAGGGGTTAATTAGGGAGCATGTAGGGAACTTCTAGGGTTAATTTTAGTGTAGTGTAGTAGACAACCTCAAGTATTGATCAAGGCCCATCTTGGTATATTTCATGCCACCATTTCACCGCCACATGCCATCAAATTAAAAAAATCGTAAAATTTTTCACAATTTTAGGTTTCTCACTGAAATTATTTACTAACAGCTTGTGCAATTATGGCACACATGGTTGTAAATGCTTCTCTGGGATCCCCTTTGTTCAGAAATAGCAGACATATATGGCTTTGGAGTTTCTTTTTGGTAATTACAAGGCGGCAAAATGCTGCTGCGCATCACACGTGTATTTTGTCTAGCAGTGAAGGGGTTAATTAGGTAGCTTGTAGGGAGCTTGCAGGGTTAATTTTAGCTTTAGTGTAGAGATCAGCCTCCCACCTAACACATCCCACCCCCTGATCCCTCCCAAACAGTTCTCTTCCCTCCCTCACCCCAAAATTGTCCCCGCCATCTTAAGTACTGGCAGAAAGTCTGCCAGTACTAAAATAAAAGCTCTCTTTTAATTTTTTCCCAGCATATTTACATATGCTGCTGTGTAGGAGCCCCCCATAGCACCCAACCTCCCTGAGCCCCCCCACACAGCTCTCTAATCTCCCCCCTCTCACTATTTGGTGCCATTTTGGGTACTGGCAGCTGTCTGCCAGTACCCACTTTTCAAACTTTAGTGCATTTATTTTTTATTTTATTTTTTTTCTGTAGTGTAGCTGGCCCCCCCTCAATACCCCCCACCCCCTCTCCCAGATCCTTTTTGTAAATAAAAATTAAACCCCCATCACCCGCTCCCACCACGGATCACCTCCCGCTCCCACCACAACCGGACCGTTTATGCTGCCTAATACTGTTAAGATCGGGGGCGCGCACATGCGCGCGCACGCAGCCCCGCCCCCGTGCACGCGCCCGCAAGCACCGGGACTAATAAGAACAAGATTCCCAGCGATGGGCCACCCACCCTCCTCACTGTAACTGCTCCCACCCACCAACGATCGGCACCATCGCTGGCCGATGCAGAGAGGGCCACAGAGTGGCCCTCTCTGCATCGGTGTGCCAGAAAAGGTATTGCCATGATGCCTCAATATCGAGGCATCACGGCAATACCTTGAAAGCGGCTGGAAGCGATCAGGATCGCTTCCAGCCGCTTTAAACACTTAAGGTCGTACAGGGTACGTCGCTGGTCTTTAAAGACCAGGTTGTGTGCGACGTACCCTGTACGACTCGTGTCGTTAAGGGGTTAAGGTAATATTAGCTGCCGAGAAATAAGTTGATATCCGTTTACCATTGGAGAAATAGTAGTTAAAAAGTTTCTCCAAAGTAGGGTTAATATCCTCTACCAATATTTTAAGGTATTCTACTGGTAGACAATCCGGACCTGCTGCCTTGTTTAATTTAGCCTCTTTTATAGTTTTTGCAATTTCCTGACCTGTTATTGGGGCATTAAGTATTGCCAATTGTGCTTCAGTTACCCTTGGTAGTTTAACTTGTGACCAGAATTTTACTTTGTTAAGATCATTGCTCTTAGTATTCGTATATAAAAGTTGATAGTATGACAGAAATGTTTCCCTAATATCCTTTTTTAACTGCAAGTATATAATTTCTCTTCCTCTGTTTCTTAGTTAAATTGGCCAAATGTTTGGCCGAACAGCTATAAAATCCTTTAAATTTTATATTCAGCTTTAACTCTTCTTGACATGATCTTTGTTTTAAGTCTACATCCCTTTCCTGTCTGGCATGATTATAATTTCAGTATGAATAGTCAAAATGGGTTAGACTGTAAGATGGTGGGGAATGTGCTCACCTGAAAAAACTTATATCCCTAAAGTTTAAAAAGTAATGAAAAAGTGGTAGGTGGCGCAAAAATGCTATTCCCAGTGTAAATCTTTATGATGGTATAAGTGAGTGCAATAATACTTGTCAAATTGTACAACACCCTCGGATAGAATATTCCTTTTTTCCAAATTACCACAGTACTATTTGTTATTAAATAAGTATATGCAAGTTTATTAATGGTTTAACATTTCATACAAATAAAAATTTTATACAAATAAAAATACTTTTGAATATTTAAGACACCGGTGTCAGTTCAACTTGAGCCGTAAAAAACATAAAAGCATCTATAAAATGTGCAAATATAAAAACACTATCTTTAAAATCTCAATATTTGCTTAGTATATACTGTACTATGCATATTTTGGATTTTGTTATTACATATGTAATGTGTAATTTCCTTAATTGATCTAATAATCCCAACAATATATGCGTATATTCTTTAACACGTTAGTATGTAAAATAATGAGATACCTTGTTGTGTATCCATGTTGGAAAGTGGCTAATGCTCTATTAGAGTTGTCCTGAATCTGCGGTAGTCAGATATTGTAAAGACTTCCCCGCTGCCTTAAAGTTAGCCTGGTTTTTAACCGCTAATATGGAGGGGTTTAGCCAGGCCCGTTAAGGTGCCAAATTGACAGTTACCTGTTTGGGTTTCTTCGTTGCTATGCGGTTAAATAAATGCCGCTCTGAGTGATTGTTTCCTGTCGGTCAGTGACCGAGCAATCTTTCTACGTTGCAGCTTGGTGTTCCGTGTGGTCGCTGTAACTAGGTATCGATGCTTTATTGCGGTTAAATATATGCCGCCAATAGAAATCTTCCCACTTGGATTGCTGTTTGTCGCTCTTTTGCTTAGGGGTTCTTTTCTAGATGAAGATCCAGTGCGGTGGTATGTGCCGTCTGATGTTCTCCACTCTCTCACCTTTCGGTCAGTGACCGATCGTGTCTTGGCTGAATGTGGCTGGTCTTTTGCTGATATTTTCCTTAGGACTGAATGCGGTTAAATAAATGCTGCTAGATGTAGATCTTTACCAGACAGGTGGAGGCAAATTTTGTTAAACGGTGAAGATTGTGGATTTTCTGTGGTGAGTGATCAGAAGCGCTCCTAAGAGATCTGCCAGCTCAGACATTTTTTTCCCAAAGTTTACTTTACAGGAAGTGATGTCATTAGAAGTGAAACACTCTACTTCTTTTTATGATTATAATTTCCCCAATTTACATCGGTTGGGTTATTCAGATATTTCTTATATGCATTTGTAACTTGATTTGCCAATTGCCTTTCCCTAGCTAACGCTTTTTTTCCTTATATACATATATGATTTAATTTCCCCCCTCAAGACCGCTTTAGATGCTTCCCAGAATGTTTAAATTTTGTTAAAATAAGTAATATTATGAGTACAATAGTCTCTCCACTTCTGTTTCAACCAGTGAGAAAATTTAGTATTATTATAAAGATAGCGTGGGAAGAAAATATTATGACTTTCTATTTTTTCGTTATTACCCAGGAAAAGAGAGATGGAAATAATGGCGTGATCAGATATGACTATTTCATTTATTTGTAGTTCAATCTTAAGAATGGAGAGAGATTCTGACACCAGCAGAAAGTCTATCCTGGAAAAAGATTTATATGTTTTTGATTCACATGTGTAAACCCGAGAATTAGGGTTTTTAATCCTCCATCTGTCCACCATTTTAAGTTTATAAAAAAAAAATTTAAAATATTTAGCCTGTCTTTTATACTCCTTCATATTTTTTTGGGCAAATCTTTCTAGAACTGGACAAAGCGAGCTGTTAAAATCACCACCCAAAATAACATTACCCGATATATACGGAAACACTTTACCCTTAATTTTTTCCCAAAATTCTTTGGAAAATCTGTTTGGAGCATAAATGTTACAGAGGACTAGAGCTATTCCACTAATTTGTAAATGTAAAATAATATATCTAGCATCTATATCTAATTCTGTTTTAGTAATTTTATAAGTTAAATTTTTATTTATCAATATCGCTACCCCTCCTCACTGTAACTGCTCCCACCCACCAACGATCGGCACCATCGCTGGCCGATGCAGAGAGGGCCACAGAGTGGCCCTCTCTGCATCGGTGTGCCAGAAAAGGTATTGCCATGATGCCTCAATATCGAGGCATCACGGCAATACCTTGAAAGCGGCTGGAAGCGATCAGGATCGCTTCCAGCCGCTTTAAACACTTAAGGTCGTACAGGGTACGTCGCTGGTCTTTAAAGACCAGGTTGTGTGCGACGTACCCTGTACGACTCGTGTCGTTAAGGGGTTAAGGTAATATTA
This sequence comes from Bombina bombina, assembly GCF_027579735.1. Classification (NCBI taxonomy): domain Eukaryota; kingdom Metazoa; phylum Chordata; class Amphibia; order Anura; family Bombinatoridae; genus Bombina; species Bombina bombina. Next base: position 1,091,200,336 of record NC_069502.1, read on the forward strand.
GCTGCCGAGAAATAAGTTGATATCCGTTTACCATTGGAGAAATAGTAGTTAAAAAGTTTCTCCAAAGTAGGGTTAATATCCTCTACCAATATTTTAAGGTATTCTACTGGTAGACAATCCGGACCTGCTGCCTTGTTTAATTTAGCCTCTTTTATAGTTTTTGCAATTTCCTGACCTGTTATTGGGGCATTAAGTATTGCCAATTGTGCTTCAGTTACCCTTGGTAGTTTAACTTGTGACCAGAATTTTACTTTGTTAAGATCATTGCTCTTAGTATTCGTATATAAAAGTTGATAGTATGACAGAAATGTTTCCCTAATATCCTTTTTTAACTGCAAGTATATAATTTCTCTTCCTCTGTTTCTTAGTTAAATTGGCCAAATGTTTGGCCGAACAGCTATAAAATCCTTTAAATTTTATATTCAGCTTTAACTCTTCTTGACATGATCTTTGTTTTAAGTCTACATCCCTTTCCTGTCTGGCATGATTATAATTTCAGTATGAATAGTCAAAATGGGTTAGACTGTAAGATGGTGGGGAATGTGCTCACCTGAAAAAACTTATATCCCTAAAGTTTAAAAAGTAATGAAAAAGTGGTAGGTGGCGCAAAAATGCTATTCCCAGTGTAAATCTTTATGATGGTATAAGTGAGTGCAATAATACTTGTCAAATTGTACAACACCCTCGGATAGAATATTCCTTTTTTCCAAATTACCACAGTACTATTTGTTATTAAATAAGTATATGCAAGTTTATTAATGGTTTAACATTTCATACAAATAAAAATTTTATACAAATAAAAATACTTTTGAATATTTAAGACACCGGTGTCAGTTCAACTTGAGCCGTAAAAAACATAAAAGCATCTATAAAATGTGCAAATATAAAAACACTATCTTTAAAATCTCAATATTTGCTTAGTATATACTGTACTATGCATATTTTGGATTTTGTTATTACATATGTAATGTGTAATTTCCTTAATTGATCTAATAATCCCAACAATATATGCGTATATTCTTTAACACGTTAGTATGTAAAATAATGAGATACCTTGTTGTGTATCCATGTTGGAAAGTGGCTAATGCTCTATTAGAGTTGTCCTGAATCTGCGGTAGTCAGATATTGTAAAGACTTCCCCGCTGCCTTAAAGTTAGCCTGGTTTTTAACCGCTAATATGGAGGGGTTTAGCCAGGCCCGTTAAGGTGCCAAATTGACAGTTACCTGTTTGGGTTTCTTCGTTGCTATGCGGTTAAATAAATGCCGCTCTGAGTGATTGTTTCCTGTCGGTCAGTGACCGAGCAATCTTTCTACGTTGCAGCTTGGTGTTCCGTGTGGTCGCTGTAACTAGGTATCGATGCTTTATTGCGGTTAAATATATGCCGCCAATAGAAATCTTCCCACTTGGATTGCTGTTTGTCGCTCTTTTGCTTAGGGGTTCTTTTCTAGATGAAGATCCAGTGCGGTGGTATGTGCCGTCTGATGTTCTCCACTCTCTCACCTTTCGGTCAGTGACCGATCGTGTCTCGGCTGAATGTGGCTGGTCTTTTGCTGATATTTTCCTTAGGACTGAATGCGGTTAAATAAATGCTGCTAGATGTAGATCTTTACCAGACAGGTGGAGGCAAATTTTGTTAAACGGTGAAGATTGTGGATTTTCTGTGGTGAGTGATCAGAAGCGCTCCTAAGAGATCTGCCAGCTCAGACATTTTTTTCCCAAAGTTTACTTTACAGGAAGTGATGTCATTAGAAGTGAAACACTCTACTTCTTTTTATGATTATAATTTCCCCAATTTACATCGGTTGGGTTATTCAGATATTTCTTATATGCATTTGTAACTTGATTTGCCAATTGCCTTTCCCTAGCTAACGCTTTTTTTCCTTATATACATATATGATTTAATTTCCCCCCTCAAGACCGCTTTAGATGCTTCCCAGAATGTTTAAATTTTGTTAAAATAAGTAATATTATGAGTACAATAGTCTCTCCACTTCTGTTTCAACCAGTGAGAAAATTTAGTATTATTATAAAGATAGCGTGGGAAGAAAATATTATGACTTTCTATTTTTTCGTTATTACCCAGGAAAAGAGAGATGGAAATAATGGCGTGATCAGATATGACTATTTCATTTATTTGTAGTTCAATCTTAAGAATGGAGAGAGATTCTGACACCAGCAGAAAGTCTATCCTGGAAAAAGATTTATATGTTTTTGATTCACATGTGTAAACCCGAGAATTAGGGTTTTTAATCCTCCATCTGTCCACCATTTTAAGTTTATAAAAAAAAAATTTAAAATATTTAGCCTGTCTTTTATACTCCTTCATATTTTTTTGGGCAAATCTTTCTAGAACTGGACAAAGCGAGCTGTTAAAATCACCACCCAAAATAACATTACCCGATATATACGGAAACACTTTACCCTTAATTTTTTCCCAAAATTCTTTGGAAAATCTGTTTGGAGCATAAATGTTACAGAGGACTAGAGCTATTCCACTAATTTGTAAATGTAAAATAATATATCTAGCATCTATATCTAATTCTGTTTTAGTAATTTTATAAGTTAAATTTTTATTTATCAATATCGCTACCCCTGATTTCCTATTGGTACATGTGGTCGCTATCACTTCACCAACCTATTTTGTTTTTAATTTGGGGATTTCTGACTCTTTTAGGTGAGTCTCTTGGAGAAAGACTATACTCGGATTTTGTTTGCCCAGATTTTTAATTATAAGCTTTCATTTAGCCGGGGAGGTAACAACCCCTATGTTCCAAGAAATAATGTTTAGTTTTTCTCTTTTGTTCGTTAAAGCCATATTACCTCAACTTCAAATGTACTCTTATATAAGTGGGGCAGCACATGCAGGAGGGGGGGGGGGGGGAACCAGCCCCCCAAAAAAAGGGAGGGGCAGAAAATTAAGAATATATTCATGTTTATATCTCTTACTTTATACACTCTCCTAAACTTATCCACAGACCATATTTCAAAATACATTTCAATACAATTTAAATCTTCCCAGCCTGGTTTTAACTGAACCTAAACTCTATCGCTTCGGACTATATTACCTTCTTTGGTGGCTATAAATAATTTAGCTTCACTAGCTTCCAAGAATGTATGTCTATTACCATTTTCCTCAACTATGATTTTTGCTGGGTAGAGAAGACGTGCATTTAATCCCTTTTTCAACATCATTGTACATAATGGGGCCATTATCTTCCTTTTCTGTACCGTCGTACTGGAAAAATCTTGGAACAGGAGTTTTTTACCTCCTACCTTAAGTTCCTCCAGTTTCCTATACAGCCTCAATATTTCCACCTTGTCTTGGAATCTTAACATTTTAAAAATACAGGTTCTAGGTTTCGTAATATTATTTTCCATAAGTCTCTTAGGACCTATTCTATGAGCTCTTTCTATATCTAAAGGAAGAAGATCAGGGGAAAATCCTAAGATTTGTGTAAGAACTTTACTCGTCAACTCCATTAGATCAGCATATTCTTGGGTTTCTGGTAACCCTACTATTCTTAAATTATTTCGTCTGGAGCGGTCTTCCAGCTCCTCCAGACGATCTTGTATAATTTGTTTTTTAGATACTTGTGATGTTAAAGTTACTTCCTGTGTATTGACTAGATCCTCCAGATCAGAAATCCTATTTTCTGCCTCTGTCATTCTCTTTGCAAATTGTTTTACCTCGGTATTTAATGTGATTAATTCTGCAGAAATACCTGCTAGCTCCTTTTTTATCATATCGAACTGTGGAGTGAAAATATTACTTAGTTGGAGCGCTAACGCTTGAGTATCCATAGGGGTAGGATATAAATCAGCTGAATCAGAGCTAATATCTGTGGTCCTGTTTTTTTTTGTCTTTTGATTTGCCAGGTATACTGGGTGACTGTTGCTTCACCTGTGTTATAATTTTTTCCATAAAGGAAGTGCATATAAAAAAAAAGAACACAGCAAAAAAAGAGAAGAAAAAAAGCAAGGTGCTACTTGTGTAATGTGAATTAGTATGGTAATTGCGAATGTGAACAGAATTTTTTTTTTTTTTCTGTGACTAGATTAGTGTTTTTGAACCCTCTAGGTGTGAGGGACTTTATCCTTTACCTTACTGTTATCCTCTGGGCCCTTCAGTGGTACACTATCCCAGTGATTAGGTAAAGTTCTAATGCAGTGGAACCTGTTCCCCTTTTCTAATATTTGGACTTTTCTTTTGAGTTATCAATTAAAGTAGTCAGATTGTACTCCTATTTCTTTTTTACCTGGGATTCAATTTACAACCCTAATAGTAACAAATCTACAAATTTTAAAACACAAAGGTAATATAGTAGGAATCTTCAGGTATAGCTTCCTCCTGTAGTCTGCCACATCTTTCAATTCTTTATATACTTAAATTCTATGCCACTTTTTACTTCGCTAAGGGGCTTCTTATATAATAAATCGGTCAGAGAGAATCTCTTATCACTAGCCTTATATATACCCTTATTATCACGTAAGGGGTCAATCCTGAGACATTTATGTAAATACTTTAAGGCTCTTTTTCATTACCTTTGTTCCTATATCAGGTGTTTTACCTGACCAAAACCTTAATTTATGTATAGGCATCAGATAGAGCACATTCAAATTTTATTTTCTAGTGCCTTCAGAGACTGAGGAATAATATGTTAACAGGGCATTAGTAATACATATTCTCTTATGTCATCACATACCTCCTTAAATGTAACTGCTTTGAATTAGCTTTGCATAGGATTCAATTTGGTCATATATTTAAAAAACCTTTTACAATCTTTCAAACCCCCAAGGATCTTTGAATTTTAACCATATATATGCCCCTATGACAATTGAAGCTTTCTTTTCTAATATATTCAAAAATTAAGGAATAATCTATTAACATAGCATCAGTAATACATATTCTCCTACGTCATCACATATCTCCTTAAATAAAACTTTAACTTAGTTTTGCATAGGATTCAATTTTGTCATACATTTGAGTGGCCAGTAACAACTTTTCAAGCCCGTAAAAGATCTTCTGAGTTTTGCCCCTCTATATATGCCCCTATAATTATTTAATGACTGTGATTTGGAAAAAGCAAACTCTATTGCGCTCCAATATAGAATATCTAGTATTAATATATTATCTGTACAGTACTTTCATTTATTCTCCAGGAACAATAGATCAAGATTAGCCAGATATATCAGTTCTTCAAACAATAGCTTGCTGGTCCTCTAGGGTTGTGGACTTTTATACAACCCCTTAGCATCTGAAAATAACCCTGTCCTTCATAGCCGAACTTCAGGTATAAAGTTAATACTTTTATATGGGGGTCAGAAGGATATCCTGAGCAGTGTCCCCTTTTTTATTGCCTCTTGGATTCTTTTTTCCTTCGTTGCCCTTTCTGGACCCTTTCTAGAAAAAAAGGTAGGATCTTTTACCTCCTGTAGAGTTGTTCTCATTTAAGGGGCCCAGCCGGTCAAACTAAGCAGAGTCCAGGGGGATTCAATCAATCAGATTAAGGGGTATGTAATATACTTAAAAAAGGGAAAAAAAAGTCTGGGAGGGAAGAGAAAAAGAGTAAAAAGAATAGTAGAGCCTTGCAAAAGTAAAATTTAAATTTCAAGCCGTATCTCAATACGAAGGTGCTTCCTTGTTCCTGCCGGCTTACTGGTTTGCGGCATAAGCGCCAGAGATAGGACCTTGCATCAAATTCATCCAGCATCAGCTTCAGCTTTTCATCTGCGAGGTCGGAGCAGGAGGCCCGAATCCCTCCGTGCCCACACTCTTACCTGCCAGCGGGATGCTTGGCCTCTGGGTATTATGACTGTTATCCGGTCTTGTCAACCTCTGGTATAGCCTTGACACTTTGTCTTGTCTTGAGTTCGTTTGCCCGGAACACCTTCAATCTGTATCTTTGATACTTGCTTTCCTTTTAGATTCATGATAGGTAGTTGTGCGGCCACTGCCGCTGCATAAACCGCTCTAGCGACTTCCACCGCCCTGGTTGTTATCCCAACTGTTACCCGGATCTGCCCTTGTGAACCGCAGGGCTTTGGGCGTGGGGTGGATGTTTAGATGGCTCTCGTGCTTGCTGCAGACACACGCAGCAGGTTACGCTAGCTCCTCCTCAACCGGAAGTCCGTTGATGCAGTCGGCATTTTCTTAACCAGTTACTCAATGTTATCTGTGTAACACTCTGTATTTTAAGAGACTGTATTTAAACTAGTGAGTTTTTTGTATATTGTAAGCAGTGATTTATTCATGGCCACATTTACGACTCATTAAGGCACTGATGTAGATCATGGCGATACTTAATGGCCGCATTCGCAGTGCTCAGTTTAGCCCTTTCGCAGCAGACAGTATGAGATACTTGAGTCTGCAGAATGGTATTAAGGGCCACATTTGCGGTTCTTTTCTAGAGGGCCGGTGTAAACATGGCGCTGGGGTAAAGAACCTCATTCACCACTTTTTGTGGCTCACAGTATGGGGCGCTGGTGTATGTAGAGTGCCGGTGTAGTGTGTAATAATGTACTTGGAGCTTCCTATTTAGGTCGCTTTTACAAATTTCTCATATTTCTGTCATAGGATGCTTGTGTTCTGTTACATTAGCTACATAGGCAGCAGTTATGCATACACAACAAACAATTTGCCTCTTTACTCTGCTTAATTTTTCAGCCACTTCAGTTGAAGGCTGATCAGGGAGGCTTATTGCGGCGTACGAACGTCTTATTCACTAGAGGGGTGTGTTTGCTATCTCTGCTTATTTTTTTCTGACTTTGCTAAAGGAGACTGCGTGTGTGTTCCTGAATTCGGCGGTGGTTTTACACTTCCTTCTAAGCACGAATGCTGTGTAAACCGCGTAGGTCTCGCTTGGTTGGGATACTAAAGAGGAGATAGGCTTTATGTGTTTAGCTTTATTTTCCCTCATAGGTGATATACTAAGCTGAGATCGCCGCCATTTTAGTTTCTCGGCGGTGGTGAGCACTTTAAACTACACTTCCCGTCGTGGTCTGTGTTTTGGCGCGCTCTTATGTTTGCACCAGGGGTTGTTCTCTGGTACTTACACATATTTTCTATCCTGAAGTGTTATATGATATTTTTAATATCGGGTTTCCCTTTAGGTATTTTCTCAATGTTTTTCTAAAAGGATTTATGGGTGTTTGCTGCCATCTAGTGGCTGTTACATAAAAATTTCCTTTTCTGAGCTAATCAGACAAATGTAAGTTTTGTCTTTTGGCTACTATTGATCCTAGTGTGCGATTTCCTTTGATTGTCTTGAGATTGTATTTCTAAGCGGCTGCTACTCCTATGAACTGAAACCTTTAGGTAGCAAATTTTTATCCTGTTTAGAGCCACTATTGAGTGTCGGTCCATGGAGACTGTACAGAGCTGCATCTTGGATGTCTGCTCTACTCCCCTGCTAAGCGGCTAGAGGCGCTTTATTTGGGCTTGGGACAGTGCGGAAGCTCAGATCCCTCAGGATGAGTATCTTCACCCTCTGTCCAGAACTAGTTGTGAGGTCCAGGCTGTATGTTTTGACTTAGTTCTTATGCTAATAAATTGGTTCCTTTCTGTGAGGGCATTTTTGCGGTCATGGGGGAAGTACTGTTTTAGACAGTCCCTCATAGATTTGTTTATTGTACACATTTTTTGTGTTTTAAGTCAAAGAATTTGTGCTTTTCTATTTAAATCAGAGAATTTGTTTAGTTCATCTGGGATTCCATGGTGTTTGTTGCCATATAGTGGCTATTAATGGTATTCTACATTAATTTTATTTAGACATGTTTAATTAGTTTTTATCTGAACAAATTATCATTCTGATTAAGTACAGTATTAAGGCCTCTCTCTAGGCTTTTATTAAGTTTATACTGTATTTTATTTACATTATACAGGGAGTGCAGAATTATTAGGCAAATGAGTATTTTGACCACATCATCCTCTTTATGCATGTTGTCTTACTCCAAGCTGTATAGGCTTGAAAGCCTACTACCAATTAAGCATATTAGGTGATGTGCATCTCTGTAATGAGAAGGGGTGTGGTCTAATGACATCAACACCCTATATCAGGTGTGCATAATTATTAGGCAACTTCCTTTCCTTTGGCAAAATGGGTCAAAAGAAGGACTTGACAGGCTCAGAAAAGTAAAAAATAGTGAGATATCTTGCAGAGGGATGCAGCACTCTTAAAATTGCAAAGCTTCTGAAGCGTGATCATCGAACAATCAAGCGTTTCATTCAAAATAGTCAACAGGGTCGCAAGAAGCGTGTGGAAAAACCAAGGCGCAAAATAACTGCCCATGAACTGAGAAAAGTCAAGCGTGCAGCTGCCAAGATGCCACTTGCCACCAGTTTGGCCATATTTCAGAGCTGCAACATCACTGGAGTGCCCAAAAGCACAAGGTGTGCAATACTCAGAGACATGGCCAAGGTAAGAAAGGCTGAAAGACGAACACCACTGAACAAGACACACAAGCTGAAACGTCAAGACTGGGCCAAGAAATATCTCAAGACTGATTTTTCTAAGGTTTTATGGACTGATGAAATGAGAGTGAGTCTTGATGGGCCAGATGGATGGGCCCGTGGCTGGATTGGTAAAGGGCAGAGAGCTCCAGTCCGACGCAGACGCCAGCAAGGTGGAGGTGGAGTACTGGTTTGGGCTGGTATCATCAAAGATAAGCTTGTGGGGCCTTTTCGGGTTGAGGATGGAGTCAAGCTCAACTCCCAGTCCTACTGCCAGTTTCTGGAAGACACCTTCTTCAAGCAGTGGTACAGGAAGAAGTCTGCATCCTTCAAGAAAAACATGATTTTCATGCAGGACAATGCTCCATCACACGCGTCCAAGTACTCCACAGCGTGGCTGGCAAGAAAGGATATAAAAGAAGAAAATCTAATGACATGGCCTCCTTGTTCACCTGATCTGAACCCCATTGAGAACCTGTGGTCCATCATCAAATGTGAGATTTACAAGGAGGGAAAACAGTACACCTCTCTGAACAGTGTCTGGGAGGCTGTGGTTGCTGCTGCACGCAATGTTGATGGTGAACAGATCAAAACACTAACAGAATCCATGGATGGCAGGCTTTTGAGTGTACTTGCAAAGAAAGGTGGCTATATTGGTCACTGATTTGTTTTTGTTTTGTTTTTGAATGTCAGAAATGTATATTTGTGAATGTTGAGATGTTATATTGGTTTCACTGGTAAAAATAAATAATTGAAATGGGTATATATTTGTTTTTTGTTAAGTTGCCTAATAAGTATGCACAGTAATAGTCACCTGCACACACAGATATCCCCCTAAAATAGCTATAACTAAAAACAAACTAAAAACTACTTCCAAAACTATTCAGCTTTGATATTAATGAGTTTTTTGGGTTCATTGAGAACATGGTTGTTGTTCAATAATAAAATTAATCCTCAAAAATACAACTTGCCTAATAATTCTGCACTCCCTGTAGTGTGTTTGCCTGAATCACTTATGATGTATTTTTTTGTCCCTTAATGAATGTTTTGCCTGGGATTTTCATCCCTCTGAGAGATCTTAATTGTATCTTAAAGTAAACCATTGGATAGAGATTGCTATTTAAGCATTCTATTTGCTTATTTTAATCCTTTTAATGGCGGTATTCTGCCATGCAGCTATATGCTTAATTTTATATATATATATATATACGTTGATTGGAGTAGCCATGTTAGTCCAGAGATTTAGATATCAAAATAACAAGAGTATTGCATTGAGCAATGATACTTTTTTTATTGGACTAACTATACATTTATAAGATGACAAGCTTTCGGAAGAGTTCCTTCCTTTATCAAGTCTGAAGCAATATTGCTTCAGACTTGATAAAGGAAGGAACTCTTCCGAAAGCTTGTCATCTTATAAATGTATAGTTAGTCCAATAAAAAAAGTATCATTGCTCAATGCAATACTCTTGTTATTTTGATATATATATATATATATATATATATATATATATATATGTCCTATTTAAATAGAAGGGACAATCATTTTGCATAAAGGACTATTTTCCTTGGGAGAGGAATAGGATCAAGGATTCTATTCAGACCTTTTTGTGGTTCCCAAAAAAAAGGGAACTTTCCATCCCCTTTTAGACTTTAAGTGTCTCAACAGCTTCTTCAGGGTTCCGTCCTTCAATATGGAAACTATTCGTTACTTTTGTACTGGAGGGTCAGTTCATAAATACCATAGATCTGAAGGATGTGTATCTTCATTTTCCCATTTACAGGGAACATCTCCAGTTCTCTGCAGTTTGCTTTTCTGGACAAACATTTACAGTCTGTAGCCTTTTCCTTTGGGCTGGCTATGGTTCCTAGGGACTCTCTTAACGGTGGTCTAATCTCAGAGAATAGCAGTGACACATTACCTAGACGTCATCTTGGTTAAAGCACCATCTTTTCAGCTAGCAAAATCTCATTCAGAGATGTTGTCTATTCTACATTCCACGGGTGGAGCTGAATCTGGAAAAGCGTTCTCTAGTTTCAGCTACAAGAGTGCGTTTCCTAGGGACAATCATAGATTCCCTGTCCATGAAGATTTTCCTGACGGATGTCAGAAAATTTAAGCTTCTTGCGTCTTGCCTTTCTCTCCAGTCTGCTATTTGTCCATCAGTAGCCCAATGCATGGAGGTGATTGGTCTGATGGTGGCTTCCATGAACATAATTCCCTTTGCTCGGTTCAATCTAAGACCTCTGAAACTTTGCATGCTCAGTCAATAAAACAGAGACAATTCAGACTTATTGCAGAGGATAAATCTAGAGCCCTTAACAAGAGACTTTCTCTCGTGGTGGCTTTCACAGGAACATCTGTCTTGGGGCACTTGCTTCCTGAGACCTTCTTGGGCGATTGTGACTACAGACGTCAGCCTGTTAGGCTGGGGAGCTGTTTAGGGTTCTCTAAAAGCTCAGGGCCTGTGGTCTTGTGAAGAGTCTTCTCTTCCCATAAACATCTTGGAGTTGAGAGCAATCTTCAATGCCTTGACAGCGTGGCCTCTATTATCTTTAGTCTGGTTTATCAGATTCCAATCGGACAACATTACCTCAGTGGCTTACATCAACCACCAGGGGGGAACTCTAAGTTCCTTGGCCATGAAAGAGGTGACTCACATTCTTCAGTGGGCAGAGGCGTTTTTTTCTGAGCAGACAGACTTTTCATCCTGTGGAGTGGGCTCTCAATCCGGAAGTGTTCTCAAGGATAACCCTCAGGTGGGGGGTTCCAGAGTTGGATCTGATGGCGTCTCGTCAAAACGCCAAGCTTCCAAAGTACGGATGCTCTGGCGGTTCCTTGGAATTTCGGTCTAGCATACCTGTTTCTTCTGTTTGCTCTCCTTCCACGAGTCATTGCTCGTATCAAACATGAGAGAGCGTCTGTGATTCTCATAAATCCTGCCAGTCCTCGCAGGATCTGGTTCGCGGATCTGGTGAAGATGTCATCTCTTCCACCTTGGAGGTTACCTCTGAGGAAGGACCTTCTAGTTTAGGGTCCATTCCTCCATCCAAATCTAGATTCACTTAAGCTGTCTGCTTGGAGATTGAACGTATAGTCCTGTCTAGACATGGTTTTTCTGAAACGGTCTTTGATACTATGCTTCAGGCTCGTAAACCTGTTACTCGCAGGATTTACCATAAGGTATGGCGTAAATAACTTATTTTTTTTGGTGGAGGGTGCGGATCCCTGAATTTTATCCTTTCTTCAGGATGGCCTGGAGAAAGGTTTGACAGTCAGTACTCTGAACGGTCAGATTTCTGCACTGTCTATTCTTTTGCACAAACGTCTGGCAGATTTACCAGATGTTCAAGCTTTTGTTCAGGCCCTGGTCAGAATCAGACCTTTGATTAAACCTGTTGCTCCTCCTTGGAGCCCTATCCTAATTCTTAAAGTTTTGCAGCAGGCTTTGTTTGAGCCGATGCATGTTATTGATATAAAATTGTTCTCTTGGAAGGTTTTGTTTCTCCTTGCTATTTCTTCTGCTTGCAGAGTTTCTGAGCTTTCAGCTCTGCTGTGTGATTCCCTGGACCTTATTTTTCATGCAGATAAGGCGGTCCTTCGTACTAAATTGGGGTTTCTTCCTAAGGTAGTATCGGATCGAAACATTAACCTGGAGGTTGTGCATGCTCTAAAGTTTTACCTACAAGCTACTAAAGATTTTCGGAAATCATCTGCAATGTTTGTTGTTTTCTCTGAAAAGCGTAAGGGTCAGAAGGCCACTTTTACTACTGTATGTATGTACTTGTAAAGCGCGGCTAATCACCCGTATGGGTCTCAAGGCGCTGCTCATTTTATCGACCTCGGAAGGATGAAAGGCTGAGTGGACCTCGCCGGGGATCGAACCTGCAACCCTTGGGTTGTTACAGAGCTCAGCCACAGTGCCTTAGCATGCTGAGCTATCTGTCCGGCTCTTTCCCTCTAGTTAAGAAGTATTATTCGTTTTGCTTATGAGACTGCTGGACAGCAGCCTCCGGAGAGAATTACGGCTCATTCCACTAGGGCTGTCTCCTCATCTTGGGCTTTCAAAAATGAAGCTTCTGTGATTTGCAAGGCGGCAACATGGTCCTCTTTGCATACTTTTTCCAAATCTGCAAATTTGATACTTTTGCCTCAGCTGGGGCCTCTTTTATGAGAGAGGTTTTTCAAGCGGTGGTGCCTTCTGTTTAGGTCCTCCAGCCTTGTTCTCCCTCCCTGTTAAATTTGGTGTCCTCTAGCTTAGGTATTGGTTCCCACTAGTAATTGGAATGGCGTCATGGACTCTCCATGTCATAGGACAGAAAACAAAATGTATGCTTACCTGATCAATTTCTTTCTTTCCAGGCATGGAGAGTCCACGACCCCGCCCTCTTTTTATATTAAAGTAGTTTTTATTAATATTTTAATATTTTTACAAAAGAGAAAAGAAAAACAGTAACAATGTTTTGAGTCATCGTCTAACAATGTTAATTCATCACAGATAAACACTTGAGTGAATTTCACAAGCTGAAGACGTTAAATTGAAAGGTAAGGTTTCTCAACAGAAAATAAAAATGCCTCTTTTAACCATATAATATGGAAAAACATTGTAGAACAGCACTTATCTTGCATATTAGGAAAAATAGTAGAGAGTAAAAATAAAGAAGAAAAAGAGAGTAGAATTAGGGAGGGTGAGGGAAAATGGTAAGGGTAGGACTGTATTGGGTTTGTTCCATCAAACCCCTTAAATTTGGTTTAGCAACTGTTGAGACACGGAGGGACCCTGTGGCTATGAGTTCAATGAGCCCATGAATATGGGCTCCTCTTCGTCTGTAGACCCTGAACTATGGCGATTCGTGCATAATCCGATAGTACCAAACCTTCTGGAAGGTTTCTTGCGTGTCTTGTGTAATAGCCGCTTGTGCTGACATATTGTAGTAATGTTTGATCTTGAGTACAATTTCCCCCCAAGGTGGATCCCCCACCTTACAATGGCGCGCTATACATACCCTTGTAGCCGTGCAGGTTATCTTAATAAATTGATTTATGTGTTTATTAAACTCCCTAAGTCTAGTGTGTAGTAGTGCTTGATCCATAGACAGACTGATGGGGCTATCTAAAATTGTGACAGTTGGTTCCACAGTTGGTTCCACGTTCTATATGAGTGCCCGCCCTCTTTTTAGATTATAATTCGGCAATTTTTTTGAGTAAACCTCAGGCACCTTGTATTTCTTCTTTTCTCCAACATAGGTGTGTCCGGTCCACGGCGTCATCCTTACTTGTGGGATATTCTCTTCCCCAACAGGAAATGGCAAAGAGCCCAGCAAAGCTGGTCACATGATCCCTCCTAGGCTCCGCCTACCCCAGTCATTTTCTTTGCCGTTGCACAGGCAACATCTCCACGGAGATGGTTAAGAGTTTTTTGGTGTTTAAATGTAGTTTTTATTCTTCAATCAAGAGTTTGTTATTTTAAAATAGTGCTGGTATGTACTATTTACTCTGAAACAGAAAAGAGATGAAGATTTCTGTTTGTAAGAGGAAAATGATTTTAGCAACCGTTACTAAAATCGATGGCTGTTTCCACACAGGACTGTTGAGATGAATTAACTTCAGTTGGGGGAAACAGTGGGCAGACTTTTGCTGCTTGAGGTATGACACATTTCTAACAAGACTTGGTAATGCTGGAAGCTGTCATTTTCTCTATGGGAACCGGTAAGCCATTTTCTTAGTTTAGTATAAGAATAAAGGGCTTCACAAGGGCTTTAAAGACTGGTAGACATTTTTCTGGGCTAAAACGATTACTTTATAAGTATATTTAGTGGATTATAACTATAAATAGTTCTTTTAATCTTGGGGATGTATTAAAAAAACGGCAGGCACTGTATTGGACACCTTTTTCACTGGGGGCCTTTTCTATTCATAGGCAGAGCCTCATTTTCGCGCCACTAATGCGCAGTTGTTTTTGGAGAGCAAGGCATGCAGATGCATGTGTGAGGAGCTAAGAACCACTGAAAAAGCTTATTGAAGGCGTCATTTGGTATCGTATTCCCCTCTGGGCTTGGTTGGGTCTCAGCAAAGCAGATACCAGGGACTGTATAGGGGTTAAATGTAAAAACGGCTCCGGTTCCGTTATTTTAAGAGTTAAAGCTTTCAAATTTGGTGTGCAATACTTTTAAGGCTTTAAGACACTGTGGTGAAATTTTGGTGAATTTTGAACAATTCCTTCATACTTTTTCACATATTCAGTAATAAAGTGTGTTCAGTTTAAAATTTAAAGTGACAGTAACGGTTTTATTTTAAAACGTTTTTTGTGCTTTGTTATCAAGTTTATGCCTGTTAACATGTCTGAACCATCAGATAGACGATGTTCTGTATGTTTGAAAGCCAAGGTTCCTCCCCATTTAAATATATGTGTTGAAATGTGACATAGTGTCCAAACAAAGTAGGGACAATGATGCCACTGATAATGATGTTGCCCAAGATGATTCCTCAAGCGAGGGGAGTAAGCATGGTACTGCATCATCCCCTTCTGTGTCTACACCAGTCTTGCCCACACAAGAGGCCCCTAGTACATCTAGTGCGCCAATCCTTCTTACTATGCAACAATTAACGGCTGTAATGGATAATTCTATTAAAAACATTTTGTCCAAAATGCCCACTTATCAGAGAAAGCGCGATTGCTCTGTTTTAGATACTGAAGAGCATGAGGACGCTGATGATAATGGTTCTGACATACCCTCACACCAATCTGAAGGGGCCAGGAGGGAGGTTTTGTCTGAGGGAGAAATTTCAGATTCAGGAAAAATTTCTCAACAAGCTGAACCTGATGTTATTACTTTTAAATTTAAATTAGAACATCTCCGCGCTCTGCTTAAGGAGGTGTTATCTACTCTGGATGATTGTGACAATTTGGTCATGCCAGAGAAATTATGTAAGATGGACAAGTTCCTAGAGGTCCCGGTGCCCCCCGATGCTTTTCCTATACCCAAGCGGGTGGCGGACATTGTAAATAAGGAATGGGAAAGGCCCGGCATACCTTTTGTTCCTCCCCCTATATTTAAGAAATTATTTCCTATGGTCGACCCCAGAAAGGACTTATGGCAGACAGTCCCCAAGGTCGAGGGGGCGGTTTCTACTCTAAACAAACGCACTACTATCCCTATAGAAGATAGTTGTGCTTTCAAAGATCCTATGGATAAAAAATTAGAGGGTTTGCTTAAAAAGATGTTTGTTCAGCAAGGTTACCTTCTACAACCAATTTCATGCATTGTTCCTGTCACTACAGCAGCGTGTTTCTGGTTCGAAGAACTAGAAAAGTCGCTCAATAAAGAATCTTCGTATGAGGAGGTTATGGACAGAGTTCAAGCACTTAAATTGGCTAACTCTTTTATTTTAGATGCCGCTTTGCAATTAGCTAGATTAGCGGCGAAAAATTCAGGTTTTGCTATTGTGGCGCGCAGAGCGCTTTGGCTAAAGTCTTGGTCAGCGGATGTGTCCTCCAAGAACAAATTGCTTAACATCCCTTTCAAGGGTAAAACGCTGTTTGGCCCTGACTTGAAAGAGATTATTTCAGACATCACTGGGGGAAAGGGCCACTCCCTTCCTCAGGATAGGTCTTTAAAGGCTAAAAATAAGCCAAATTTTCGTCCCTTTCGCAGAAACGGACCAACCTCAAATTCTACACCCTCTAAGCAAGAGGGTAATAGTTCTCAAACCAAACCAGCCTGGAGACCGATGCAAGGCTGGAACAAGGGTAAGCAGGCCAAGAAACCTGCCACTGCTACTAAAACAGCATGAAGTGTTGGCCCCCGATCCGGGACCGGATCTGGTGGGGGGCAGACTCTCTCTCTTTGCTCAGGCTTGGGCAAGAGATGTTCAGGATCCTTGGGCGCTAGAAATAGTTTCTCAAGGTTATCTCCTGGAATTCAAGGAACTACCCCCAAGGGGGAGGTTCCACAGGTCTCAATTGTCTTCAAACCAAATAAAAAGACAGGCATTCTTACATTGTGTAGAAGACCTGTTAAGAATGGGAGTGATTCATCCTGTTCCATTAGGAGAACAAGGGATGGGGTTTTACTCCAATCTGTTCATAGTTCCCAAAAAAGAAGGAACATTCAGACCAATTTTAGATCTCAAGATTCTAAACAAATTTCTCAGGGTTCCATCGTTCAAAATGGAAACCATTCGAACAATTCTTCCTACCATCCAGGAAGGTCAATTCATGACCACGGTGGATTTAAAGGATGCGTATCTACATATTCCTATCCACAAGGAACATCATCGGTTCCTAAGGTTCGCCTTTCTGGACAAGCATTACCAGTTTGTGGCACTTCCATTCGGATTAGCCACTGCTCCAAGGATTTTCACAAAGGTACTAGGGTCCCTTCTAGCGGTGCTAAGACCAAGGGGCATTGCAGTAGTACCTTTCTTGGACGACATACTGATTCAAGCGTCGTCTCTGTCAAAAGCAAAGGCTCATACGGACATTGTCCTAGCCTTTCTCAGATCTCACGGGTGGAAAGTGAACATAGAAAAAAGTTCTCTGTCCCCGTCAACAAGAGTTCCCTTCTTGGGAACAATAATAGACTCCTTAGAAATGAAGATTTTTCTGACAGAGGCCAGAAAATCAAAACTTCTAAGCTCTTGTCAAGTACTTCATTCTGTTCTTCTTCCTTCCATAGCGCAGTGCATGGAAGTAATAGGTTTGGTGGTTGCGGCAATGGACATAGTTCCTTTTGCACGAATTCATCTAAGACCATTACAACTGTGCATGCTCAGACAGACTTGTCTCCGACGATCCAAGTAGATCAAAGAACCAGAGATTCACTCCGTTGGTGGCTGAACCTGGACAACCTGTCACAGGGAATGAGCTTCCGCAGTCCAGAGTGGGTCATTGTCACGACCGACGCCAGTCTGGTGGGCTGGGGCGCGGTCTGGGAACCC
This sequence comes from Bombina bombina, assembly GCF_027579735.1. NCBI lineage: Eukaryota > Metazoa > Chordata > Amphibia > Anura > Bombinatoridae > Bombina > Bombina bombina. The sequence goes on from NC_069502.1 coordinate 1,091,217,727, forward strand.
CTGAAAGCTCAGGGTCTATGGTCTCGGGAAGAATCTCTTCTCCCGATAAACATTCTGGAACTGCGAGCGATATTCAATGCTCTCAAAGCTTGGCCTCAACTAGCAAAGGCCAAATTCATAAGGTTTCAATCAGACAACATGACGACTGTTGCATATATCAACCATCAGGGGGGAACAAGGAGTTCCCTGGCGATGGAGGAAGTGACCAAAATAATTCAATGGGCGGAGAATCACTCCTGCCACTTGTCTGCAATCCACATCCCAGGAGTGGAAAATTGGGAAGCGGATTTTCTGAGTCGTCAGACTTTCCATCCGGGGGAGTGGGAACTCCATCTGGAAATCTTTGCCCAAATAACTCAATTATGGGGCATTCCAGACATGGACCTGATGGCGTCTCGTCAGAACTTCAAGGTTCCTTGCTACGGGTCCAGATCCAGGGATCCCAAGGCGACTCTAGTAGATGCACTGATAGCGCCTTGGACCTTCAACCTAGCTTATGTATTCCCACCGTTTCCTCTCATTCCCAGGCTGGTAGCCAGGATCAATCAGGAGAGGGCTTCGGTGATCTTGATAGCTCCTGCGTGGCCACGCAGAACTTGGTATGCAGACCTGGTGAATATGTCATCGGCTCCACCATGGAAGCTACCTTTGAGACAGGACCTTCTTGTTCAAGGTCCATTCGAACATCCGAATCTGGCTTCACTCCAACTGACTGCTTGGAGATTGAACGCTTGATTTTATCAAAGCGTGGGTTTTCAGATTCTGTCATTGATACTCTTGTCCAGGCTAGAAAGCCTGTAACTAGGAAAATTTACCATAAAATATGGAAAAAATATATCTGTTGGTGTGAATCTAAAGGATTCCCATGGAACAAGATAAAAATTCCTAAGATTCTATCCTTTCTACAAGAGGGTTTGGAGAAAGGATTATCTGCAAGTTCTTTGAAGGGACAGATTTCTGCTTTATCTGTTTTACTTCACAAAAAACTGGCGGCTGTGCCAGATGTTCAAGCTTTTGTTCAGGCTCTGGTTAGAATCAAGCCTGTTTACAAACCTTTGACTCCTCCTTGGAGTCTCAATTTAGTTCTTTCAGTTCTTCAAGGGGTTCCGTTTGAACCCTTACATTCCGTAGATATTAAGTTACTATCTTGGAAAGTTTTGTTTTTGGTTGCAATTTCTTCTGCTAGAAGAGTTTCAGAGTTATCTGCTCTGCAGTGTTCTCCTCCTTATCTGGTGTTCCATGCAGATAAGGTGGTTTTGCGTACTAAACCTGGTTTTCTTCCGAAAGTTGTTTCTAACAAAAACATTAACCAGGAGATAGTTGTGCCTTCTTTGTGTCCGAATCCAGTTTCAAAGAAGGAACGTTTGTTACACAATTTGGATGTAGTTCGTGCTCTAAAATTCTATTTAGAGGCTACAAAGGATTTCAGACAAACATCTTCTTTGTTTGTTGTTTGTTCTGGTAAAAGGAGAGGTCAAAAAGCAACTTCTACCTCTCTCTCTTTTTGGCTTAAAATCTTCATCCGATTGGCTTATGAGACTGCCGGACGGCAGCCTCCTGAAAGAATCACAGCTCACTCCACTAGGGCTGTGGCTTCCACATGGGCCTTCAAGAACGAGGCTTCTGTTGATCAGATATGTAAGGCAGCGACTTGGTCTTCACTGCACACTTTTACCAAATTTTACAAATTTGATACTTTTGCTTCTTCTGAGGCTATTTTTGGGAGAAAGGTTTTGCAAGCCGTGGTGCCTTCCATCTAGGTGACCTGATTTGCTCCCTCCCATCATCCGTGTCCTAAAGCTTTGGTATTGGTTCCCACAAGTAAGGATGACGCCGTGGACCGGACATACCTATGTTGGAGAAAACAGAATTTATGCTTACCTGATAAATTACTTTCTCCAACGGTGTGTCCGGTCCACGGCCCGCCCTGGTTTTTTTAATCAGGTCTGATGAATTATTTTCTCTAACTACAGTCACCACGGTATCATATGATTTCTCCTATGCATATTCCTCCTTTACGTCGGTCAAATGACTGGGGTAGGCGGAGCCTAGGAGGGATCATGTGACCAGCTTTGCTGGGCTTTTTGCCATTTCCTGTTGGGGAAGAGAATATCCCACAAGTAAGGATGACGCCGTGGACCGGACACACCGTTGGAGAAAGTAATTTATCAGGTAAGCATAAATTCTGTTTTTCCATTTTCCTTCAGCTGAATGACTTGGAATTATGTGTAAGGGAAGTTACACTTAAAGGGACACTGAACCCAATTTTTTTCTTTTGTGATTCAGATAGAGCATGCAATTTTAAGCAACTTTGTCATTGACTCCTATTATCAAGTTTTCTTCGTTCTCTTGCTATCTTTATTTAAAAAGAAGGTATCTAAGCTTTTTTTTGTTTCAGGACTCCGGACAGCAATTTTTTTTATTGGTGGATGAATTCAGCAAGAACAACTCAGGTTGTTCACAAAAAATGGGCCAGCATCTAAACTTACATTCTTGCATTTCAAATAAAGATACCAAGAGAATTAAGAAAATTTGATAATAGGAGTAAATTAGAAAGTTGCTTAAAATTGCATGCTCTATCTAAATCATTAAAGAAAAAAATTGGGTTCAGTGTCCCTTTAACAGCTTTGCTGGGGTGCTCTTTGCCTCCTCCTGCTGGCCAGGAGTTGAATATCCCACTAGTAATTGGAATGATGTTGTGGACTCTGCCTGGAAAGAAAGAAATTTATCAGGTAAGCATAAATTTTGTTTTTTTTAAAGACCTTTTAGATAGAAAATGAGTATTTTCCTAGGTGTGCCTTTTTACATGCAGGATATATTCTCAGGCCAGCTATTTCTTCTTTGCATAAAATTCTACCATTTTGATGTTTTTTCTTTTTCTGAAGCAGCCTTCGGTAGGTCCTTCAGGCGGCTGTCTTAAAGGGACACTGAACCCAAAAAATTTCTTTCGTGATTCAGATAGAGCATGCAATTTTAAGCAACTTTCTAATTTACTCCTGTTATCAATGTTTCTTCTTTCTCTTGCTATCTTTATATGAAAAAGAAGGCATCTAAGCTTTTTTTCTTGGTTCAGTTCTGGACAGCAGTTTTTGATTGGTGGATGAATTTATCCACCAATCAGCAAGGATAACCTAGGTTGTTCACCAAAAATGGGCCGGCATCTAAACTTACATTCTTGCATTTCAAATAAAGATACCAAGAGAATAAAGAACATTTGATAATAGGAATAAATTAGAAAGTTGCTTAAAATGTCATGCTCTATCTGAATCACAAAAGAAAAAATTTGGGTACAGTGTCCCTTTAAGATTGATTTTTTTTTTTTTGGTGTTATGAATTAAATTTCTCAGTGAAGAAATGTTTTTTTAAATCCCCTCTTTTGTTATTAGTTGTGGAATCCATAGTTTCGGTATACGTTCCCAGGAGTAATGGATTGTGGATTCTCACCACCTGTATGAAAGAAAACCTAATTTATACTTAACTGATGATAAATTAATTTCTTTCATGGAAAAATTTTTTGGGAGTTAATGTTTCTTCAGCAGATCCTTTTTATTTTCCCTGCTCCCTTTATGACACTCACCACCATGAAATAAATTAATTTATCAGGAAAGCATAAATTGTTTTTTAAATGCACACAGTTTTTTTACCCATGTACTTTTTTGACGCACGCCAGCTTGCGTACGTTGGTGTGATGTATACATTTTGGCGTGCTTTTTTCTTTATATGACGCCAGATTGAAGCGCACCTCCTCTCATATGTACGCTATTTAGGTAACTGGTGTCCTGTGTTCTACCGCATCTCTGCTTTTATCAATCTGTAAGTTTTTAAGAGTTCTTTTCAGTGGGGGTAAGGGTTTCCCTTTTTTTTTTTTAAGCTTTTTTGTAACCCTTTTCCGCTGTTAGGCAGTTCCATGCCATCCTAACTGTGCTGGGCTTTAGCACCGTTTGGACAGCATAGCACGTCCTAGCCGTTTGGCTGCACTGAAGCCATAGGCGCTTCCTGAATGGGATCGCGGGCTGGAGGGGGTGTCCAGCATCATATGCACTCCCCCCGACACAATCTCATCATTGAAATCACAAGATAGTATTTACGATTACTTGATTTCAACTTTTACTTAATTGTTTACATCACAACTTTTTTCCAATGTAGGCAAATAAGTGCTGTCAGGAAAATGTTAATTGGGATGTTACTGTTTAGCTGTATGCTTGTTTTTTTTCTGCACTTCTGTATAATTTCCTTGCAGTTATAAAGCCGTCTGAATCTGTCCCTAAATCTGCCTTATAAGCTGGGTCATCTCAATACTTTCCTACCAGTGTTAAGTGTTTATATTGTTAATAAGCGGAGGTTTTTTTTCTGGCTAACTTATGCAATAAATGTATTAATATTTTAATACATTCTAACCTAGCTAATACTGCTCTTGCTTCTAAGGGTATTACTGCTCATTCTGTTTGTTTCTTACATGAGAATGCTACTGATTCCTGGAGTCAAGGATTTTATACATTCTGCTGTGTTTGAAATGCTGGTGGCTATGCCTCCTTCAAGTAAGCATAAAAGGTCAGCTCTAATGAGGTTAATGTTTCCAGTCATGATGCTGCTTTGTCCTCAGAGCGAGAGCTTTTGTTCTGATGATCAGGGATCTACCTCTGACCATGAATCTGAAATATATATTTTGTTTTTAATTGAATATATTTTTTCTCTATTTTTAAGAAACTTTTACTTTAGATTTTAATATCCTAAAGTAAATGGGGACAAGCTGGTTTAGTACAATTATACAGATGGCACTACTGGATAATTGGTAGACAGATCCCTCATATGTTATGGTATATAATGGTATTAAATAGGGTGGTGCTTGTGTACTAGAAATAATATTCAAAAAATCTGTTTCAGCAAGAAGCTGGAAAAAGAGTACACTGGGTAGCACTCAGTGTCTGTAATAATGTTATCAATTATATTCAATACATGAAATAAGTTAAAATGTAACCTTTATTAGGCATAACAATACAATTAAGCGGAATTAAAAACGCAAAAAGCGTACTCTTATTAACATCTAAGTGAGATTAGAGGCAAATATGGTAAGAGATATGAGAATCAGAACCTTATGATCTCTATGTACAAACCATCAAATTAAGGTGCATGGGGTGGCTATAGGTAATACCGTTAGCGAAAAGGTCTTAAAACTAAGTATTTTAAAGGGACAGTCAAGTCCAAAAAAATGATTTAAATAGGGAATGTAATTTTAAACAACTTTCCAATGTATACATGCTAATGAAACAGTATGCATATATAAATCATAATAAACCAGTGAGGTCATTGGCTAGACTGGTCAAAAGCAGCTTATGTCTTACAGGTTAAAAACAAAAAAGGGTACAACATACATCGCACCCCATAGCCTCAACTTTTAGAGACTACTTTCGGGTTCTTTATAATCTACCACCCTGCATATCAAATAAATATACTAATCCACAACAGCGAGCAGAGAGTATAGAATTTTTTCCTCTCACAACTTAACTTACCCAAGATCACACAGGAACAGTTAAACAAACTAGAGTCACCAATAACTGAGAAATAAATAATACAATCAAAAACCTCCCAACTGGAAAATCTCCAGGACCAGATGGTTTTAGCAATTCCTACTACACCAAGTTTAAAAACCTATTAATTCCACACTTGATGGCATATTTTAACTTGATAAATGATTCTTGTACCTTCTCTAGATCAGCATTAGAAGCGCATATTATAATGATACTTAAACCAGGGAAACCTGTGGACAGTCCCTCTAGCTACTGACCCATATCTTTAATCAATGCAGATGTTAAGATTTATTCTAGAATCACAGTGACACGGTTGAACATACATGACAGAGATTATTAATCCAAATCAAGTAGGATTCATACCAGGCAGGGAGGCGAAGGATGGCACGGTCAGGGCCTTAAATCTTATACACTATGCACAAGAAAGAAAAATACCAATGATTTTATCATCAGCAGATGCGGAAAAGGCCTTCGACCGTGTCAGTTGGGACTTTCTTAAGCAAACATTACAACATATGGGCATGGGAAATTTAACTATTAATCATATCTTTGCCTTGTATAGCCAACCAAGCGCAAAAATATCCCTCAATGGAATCCTATCAGAACCTTTTAACATAGCAAACGGTACCAGACAGGGCTTCCCTTTGTCCCCCCTGTTGTTTGTGTGTGTAAAAAAAACTTAGCAGCAAAGATTAGACAGAACAAGCGCATCCAGGGACTGAATATAGGGGCAAAATGTTAGTGAGTGACGGCGCTAAAAACCATAGGTCAAAAAGTTTCTTATATATTCAGTGAGTTATTTGTAATATATGGTAGGTATAAATCTGTGATCATATACGAAAGCAAATATGTGTTTGCTGGCAGTAAAGAAAATTAAAAAATGTAGAGCACTCTAGTGCGGTCAAATAGAAAATGTTTATCCAAATGGCATATATATTAGGTAGATACAAAGCTGTGATATATAAAAGCAAATATGTATATGCTGGCGATAAAAAAAAAAATAAGTATATAACACTCAAGTGTGATCAGATAAAAATAGCATATATTTAAAAACACATATTTTCACAAACATACACAAGGGACGTCTCCCTTCAATTAAGACAATGTAGCTAAAATGCCTATTAGGAAAAGTGGGCCACGATCTGCGCTCCTTTAATAGGACTCATCTCAAAAATGTTTTTTAACAACAGGAAAATAGGATATGAGTCCCAGCGGTTTCCAAATAATGTGGGGAACTGATTTATTAAGGCAGTTTATATAGGTGTAAATATAGTTAATAAGGTACCTTATTGATGCAGTGTTTCCTTTAAGCAGTGTTGCATTAAGCTTATAACGAAAAAAAGAGATGGTATACCTTCAGCTAGGGTGATATTTCTTCTCTGCTTCCAAACAGCGATCTGTTTGGAGCTTATATCAGCTAGCTCCCAGTGGTGCAGAGATGGAAGATTTGCCTTATTTATGCAGTGTTTCCTTTAAACAGCGTTGTGTTAAGCTTTTAACAAAAAGACAAAGATGGTATACCTTCAGCTGAGATGATATTTCTTCCCTGCTTCCGAGCAGCAATCTGTTTGACGCGTATATCAGCTAGCTCCCAGTGGTGCAGAGATGAAAGTTTTACCTTCACAGAAATATGAACATCATTCAAATGGATGCAATTGTGAATATACCTTCTAGGCGTTCTATTTCACCGTCCTTGGTAATGGAAGCAACAGGCGACAGTGTAACAACTGTATGTGCAAATGTAGCACTCTGTGAATGGTGGTCTTCAGATCAAAGGTGTATACCACTAGTAGTGGTGTGATAGTTCATATAGCAATTCCTGAATGATACTTGGAGAGCTGGATGCTCAGTTCGTGGTAGTGAGGCTGTTTAGCAAACAGCTAAAAATTTGGATTCCAAAATCAGTAGTAAAAGCTTTTTTTTTTTTTTATCTTTGGCGCTATCCTGTATTCCTTACATTACTGAATATAGGGGACCATACATATACAATATCGTTATACACTGATGACATTTTATTCACGATCACTGACCCCAAACAAACTTTATCAACAATACTTCATTAATTACAATCCTTTCAGAAATACTTCAATTTTTTAATTAACCTATCCAAATCAGAAATTCTAAATATATCTCTGGACCAGAAAACGGTAGAAAATGTAAAGAAAAGCACACCCTTCAAATGGTGTTCCTCATCTCTCAAGTATTTAGGAGTTAACCTTACACCAACTTAGATAATATATTTCAAAGTAATTATATACCTATGAAGGAAAAGATAATAAATTACCTCTCCAGATGGAGAAATAAGAACATATCATGGACAGGTAGAATTAGTTTAATAAAAATGAACATATTTCCTAGGATTTTATTGCTTTTACAAACTCTCCCGATTCCTCTCCCTAAAACCTATGTCATATCTTTGCAAAAAGCTTTCGCTGATTTCACATGGAACAAAAAGCACCCTAGAATAAATAGACATGTCATGATGCTACATAAATCCCAAGGAGGTTTAGGCATGCCGAATTTACAGGCATAGAGGACAGCAATATTTCTACAAAGAATTTTAGACTTATACACGCGCCTACCCCATAAAAGATGGCTACAAATAGAATTGGATTCTATTCCAATCTCACGCATTAGCGAACTTTGTTGGTCATTCAACACTAAACATAACGCCATAAAAACTACTAACCCCATAATTTTAGAGAACTTAGACACCTGGGAAATAGCTCTTAAACAATTCCCCTTAATATCTTCTAGACCTTCTCCCTTAACCTCGATGATCAAAAATGGGGTAATAGACTTATCTCATCTTGTGATAGAACAACAGATGACAGGAGACTTGGTAGACTTGCCTGCATACCTCCTCATAGACAATGAATGAATCAAACCACAATAACTACTGATTCAACAAGGATTACATGGATTAAAACACTGGTACACATATTATAAAACACATTATTTCTTTCATGTAATTGGCAAGAGTCCATGAGCTAGTGACGTATGGGATATACAATCCTACCATGAGGGGCAAAGTTTCCCAAACCTCAAAATGCCTATAAATACACCCCTCACCACACCCACAATTCAGTTTTACAAACTTTGCCTCCTATGGAAGTGGTGAAGTAAGTTTATGCTAAGATTTCTACGTTGACATGCGCTTCTCAGCATTTTGAAGCCCGATTCCTCTCAGAGTACAGCGAATGTCAGAGGGACGTGGAGAGTATCACCTATTGAATGCAATGATTTTCCTAACGGGGGTCTTTTTCACAGGTTCTTTGTTATCGGTCGTAGAGATTCATCACCTCTACTGATAACTGTTTCAGTACTGGTTTGGCTATCTGCTATATGTGGATGGGTGTCTTTTGGTAAATATGTTTTTTATTACTTAAGACACCTCAGCTATGGTTTGGCACTTTATGCATTTATATAAAGTGCTAAATATATGTATTGTACTTATATTTGCCATGATTCAGGTTCATGTATTTCCTTCTGCAGACTGTCAGTTTCATATTTGGGGAAAATAAAAAAATTTTAAGAAATGTTTTTCTTACCTGGGGTTTAGTCTTTTTTTCAATTGGCTACTTTCTTGCAAATTGTGGGCGCCAAATGCTAGACTTTATTGCGTTATTCTTGGCGCGAAAAATACGTCTATGACGCAACTTCGTCATTTCCGGCGTCATAGTTCACACCGAAGCCTTACACATGGTTGCGTCATTAGTGATGCGAGTGTATCATTTCCGGTTATTATTGGCTCCAAAAACGTTTTCAGTTACGTTGTGCGTCATACTTGGCACCAAACTTTTTCATTATTTCAATACCCCATTGATGTTTGCCTCTTGACTTTTTTCTCTATCAGAGGGCTATGCTATTTGCACTTTTTCCCCATTCCTGAAACTGTCATATAAGGAAATTGATAATTTTGCTTTATATGTTGTTTTTTCTTTTACATTTTGCAAGATGTCTCAATCTGATTCTGCCTCAGAAGTTTCTGCTGGAACATTGCTGCCTGACATCGGTTCTACCAAAGCTAAGTGCATTTGTTGTAAGATTGTGGAAATTATTTCACTGAATGTCATTTGTAATAGTTGTCATGATAAACTTTTACATGCAGATAGTGTGTCCATCAGTAATAGTACATTGCCAGTTGCAGTTCTTTCAATTTCTAATGTTCATGATATACCTATGAATTTTAAAGAATTTGTTTCTGATTCTATCCAGAAGGCTTTGTCTGCATTTCCTCCTTCTAATAAACGTAAAAGGTCTTTTAAAACTTCTCATTCAGTTGATGAAATTTCATATGACCAACAACATAATAATTTATCCTCCTCTGATGAGGATCTATCTGATACAGAAGATCCTCCCTCAGACATTGACACTGACAAATCTACTTATTTATTTAAAATAGAGTATATGCGTTCTTTATTAAAAGAAGTGTTAATTACTTTGGATATTGAGTTAACCAGTCCTCTTGACGTTAAGTCTAATAAATGTTTAAATGCTGTTTCTCTTGTAAGGTGTATCCAGTCCACGGATCATCCATTACTTGTGGGATATTCTCCTTCCCAACAGGAAGCTGCAAGAGGATCACCCACAGCAGAGCTGTCTATATAGCTCCTCCCCTAACTGCCACCTCCAGTCATTCTCTTGCAGCTCTCGACAAGCATGGAAGCTGTTAGAGAGATGTGTTTAAACCAGTTTCTCCGCCCCGCCATGGAGTTTAAATTTGGTTCTTAAAGTTCTCCAAGGGGTTCCGTTTGAACCTCTTCATTCCATAGATATCAAGCTTTTATCTTGGAAAGTTCTGTTTTTGGTAGCTATTTCCTCGGCTCGTAGAGTTTCCGAGTTATCTGCCTTACAGTGTGATTCCACTTATCTGATCTTCCATGCAGATAAGGTAGTTTTGCGTACCAAACCTGGGTTTTTACCTAAGGTGGTATCTAATAAGAATATCAATCAGGAGATTGTTGTTCCGTCATTGTGTCCTAATCCTTCTTCAAAGAAGGAACGTCTATTACACAATCTTGACGTGGTTCGTGCTTTAAAGTTTTATTTACAAGCTACTAAAGATTTTCGTCAAACATCTGCTTTGTTTGTTGTCTACTCTGGACAGAGGAGAGGCCTAAAGGCTTCGGCAACTTCTCTTTCGTTTTGGCTAAGAAGTATAATACGCTTAGCTTATGAGACTGCTGGCCAGCAGCCTGCTGAAAGGATTACAGCTCATTCTACTAGAGCTGTGGCTTCCACATGGGCTTTTAAAAATGAGGCTTCTGTTGAACAGATTTGCAAGGCTTGGTCTTCGCTTCATACTTTTTCAAAGTTTTATAAATTTGATACTTTTGTTTCTTCGGAGGCTATTTTTGGGAGAAAGGTTTTACAGGCAGTGGTACCTTCCGTTTAAGTACCTGCCTTGTCCCTCCCTTCATCCGTGTACTTTAGCTTTGGTATTGGTATCCCACAAGTAATGGATGATCCGTGGACTGGATACACCTTACAAGAGAAAACATAATTTATACTTACCTGATAAATGTATTTCTCTTGTGGTGTATCCAGTCCACGGCCCGCCCTGTCATTTTAAGGCAGGTATATTTTATTTTTTAACTACAGTCACCACTGCACCCTATGGTTTCTCCTTTCTCTTGCTTGTCTTTGGTCGAATGACTGGAGGTGGCAGTTAGGGGAGGAGCTATAAAGACAGCTCTGCTGTGGGTGATCCTCTTGCAAATTCCTGTTGGGAAGGAGAATATCCCACAAGTAATGGATGATCCGTGGACTGGACACCACAAGAGAAATAAATTTATCAGGTAAGCATAATTTATGCTTACCTGATAAATTTATTTCTCTTGTGGTGTATCCAGTCCACGGCCCGCCCTGTCATTTTAAGGCAGGTATATTTTATTTTTTAACTACAGTCACCACTGCACCCTATGGTTTCTCCTTTCTCTTGCTTGTCTTCGGTCGAATGACTGGAGGTGGCAGTTAGGGGAGGAGCTATATAGATAGCTCTGCTGTGGGTGATCCTCTTGCAGCTTCCTGTTGGGAAGGAGAATATCCCACAAGTAATGGATTATCCGTGGACTGGATACACCACAAGAGAAATAAATTTATCAGGTAAGCATAAATTATGTTTTTTAAACCTCCTGTGGTTTCTCCAGGGGTTTTTCCTATTCCTGAGGCTATTTCTGATATGATTTCTAAGGAATGGAATAAGCCATGTACTTCTTTTATCCCTTCTTCAAGGTTTAAAAAATTGTATCCGTTACCAGCAAATTCTATAGAGTTTTGGGGAAAAATCCCCAAAGTTGATGGGGCTATTTCTACTCTTGCTAAACGTACCACTATTCCTATGGAAGATAGTACTTCCTTTAAGGATCCTTTAGATAGGAAGCTTGAATCTTATCTAAGGAAAGCCTATTTATATTCAGGTCATCTTCTCAGACCTGCAATTTCTTTGGCTGATGTTGTGGCTGCATCAACTTTTTGGTTGGAGAATTTAGCGCAACAAGAATTGGATTCTGACATATCTAGCATTGTTCGTTTTTTATATCAAAATTGATGTTAGATCCAGCTAGAAGAGCTTTGTGGCTTAAATCTTGGAATGCTGATATGACATCTAAATCTAGATTACTATCTCTTTCTTTCCAAGGTAATAATTTATTTGGTTCTCAGTTGGATTGTATTATTTCAACTGTTACTGGGGGAAAGGGAGTTTTTCTGTCTCAGGATAAAAAAACCTAAGTGTAAATCTAAGGCTTCTAACCATTTTCGTTCCTTTCGTCAAAATAAGGAGCAAAAATCTAACCCTTCCCCCAAGGAATTGGTTTCTAATTGGAAGCCTTCCTCGAATTGGAATAAATCCAAGCCATTTAAGAAACCAAAGTCAGCCCCTAAGTCTGCATGAAGGTGCGGCCCTCATTCTAGCTCAGCTGGTAGGGGGCAGATTAAGGTTTTTCAACGATATTTGGATAAATTCGTTCCAAAATCAATGGATTCAGAGCATTGTCTCTCAAGGGTATCAAATAGGATTCAGAGTAAGACCTCCTGTGAGAAGATTTTTTTCTCTCACGCATCCCAGCAAATCCAGTAAAAGCTCAGGCTTTCCTGAAGTGTGTTTCAGACCTGGAAATTTCAGGGGTAATCATGCCGGTTCCTTTTCAGGAACAAGGTCTGGGGTTTTATTCAAATCTATTCATTGTCCCAAAGAAGGAAAATTAATTCAGACCAGTTCTGGATCTGAAAATTTTGAATCGTTATGTTAGAGTACCAACTTTCAAGATGGTGACTATAAGGACTATTCTGCCATTTGTTCAGCGAGGATATTATATGTCCACAATAGACTTGCAGGGTGCATACCTTCATATTCCGATTCATCCAGAACATTATCAGTTCCTGAAATTCTCTTTTCTAGACAAGCATTACCAATTTGTTGCTCTTCCATTTGGCCTAGCAACAGCTCCAAGAATGTTTTCAAAGGTTCTAGGTGCCCTACTCTCTGTAATCAGAGAACAGGGTATTGCAGTGTTTCCTTATTTGGACGATTTCTTGGTACTAGCTCAGTCTTTACGTTCTGCAGAATCTCACACGAATCAATTAGTGTTGTTTCTTTGAAAAAACATGGTTGGAGGATCAATTTACCAAAAAGTTTCTTGATTCCTCAGACAAGGGTCACCTTTTTAAGTTTCCAGATAGATTCAGTGTCCATGACTCTGTCTCTAACAGACAAGAGACATTTGAAATTGGTTGCAGCCTGTCGGCACCTTCAGTCTCAGTCATTCCCTTCAGTGGCTATGTGTATGGAAGTTTTAGGCCTCATGACTGCAGCATCGGACGCGATTCCTTTTGCTTGTTTTCACATAAAACCTCTCCAGCTTTGTATGCTGAATCAATGGTGCAGGGATTATACAAAGATATCACAATTAAATCCCAATGTTCGACACTCTCTGACGTGGTGGTTAAATCGCCAGCGTTTAGTTCAAGGGGCTTCTTTTGTTCGGCCAACCTGGACTGTGATAACTACAGATGCAAGTCTTTCAGGTTGGGGAGCTTTTTGGGGATCTCTGACAGCACAAGGGGTTTGGAAATCTCAAGAGGCGAAATTACCAATCAATATTTTAGAACTCCGTGCAATTCTCAGAGCTCTTCAGTTTTGGCCTCTGTTGAAGAGAGAACCGTTCATTTGCTTTCAGACAGACAATATCACAACTGTGGCATATGTCAATCATCAGGGTGGGACTCACAGTCCCCAAGCCATGAAAGAAGTATCTTGCATACTTACTTGGGCGGAATCTAGCTCCTGTCTAATCTCTGCGGTGCATATCCCAGGTGTAGACAATTGGGAGGCGGATTATCTCAGCCGTCAGACTTTATATCCGGGGAAGTGGTCTTTCCATCCAGATGTGTTTTCTCAGATTGTTCAGATGTGGGGTCTTCCAGAGATAGATCTGATGGCCTCTCATCTAAACAAGAAACATCCCAGATACCTGTCCAGGTTCAGGGATGTTCAGGCAGAAGCAGTGGATGCGCTGACACTTCCATGGTGTTATCAACCTGCTTACATCTTTCCGCCTATAGTTCTTCTTCCATGAGTGATCTCCAAAATCATCATGGAACAATCGTTTGTGTTGCTGGTGGCTCCAGCATGGCCACACAGGTTTTGGTATGCGGATCTTGGTCGGATGTCCAGTTGCCAACCTTGGCCACTTCCGTTAAGGCCGGACCTACTTTCTTAAGATCCATTTTTCCATCAGGATCTCAAATCATTAAATTTGAAGGTATGGAAATTGAACACTTAGTGCTAAGTCATAGAGGTTTTTCTGACTCGGTGATTAATACTATGTTACAAGCTTGTAAATCTGTCTCTAGAAAGATTTATTATCGAGTTTGGAAGACTTACATTTCATGGTGTTCTTCTCATAAATTCTCTTGGCATTCTTTTAGAATTCCTAGAATTTTACAGTTTCTTCAGGATGGTTTGGATAAAGGTTTGTCAGCAAGTTCCTTGAAGGGACACATCTCTGCTCTTTCTGTTTTATTTCACTGAAAAATTGCTAAACTTCCTGATATTCACTGTTTTGTACAGGCTTTAGTTCGTATTAAGCCTGTCATTAAATCAATTTCTCCTCATTGGAGTCTTAATTTGGTTTTGAGGGCGTTACAGGCTCCTCCTTTTGAGCCTATACATTCTTTGGATATTAAACTACTTTCTTGGAAAGTGTTGTTCATTTTGGCTATCTCTTCTGCTAGAAGAGTTTCTGAGCTTTCTGCTCTTTCTTGTGAATCTCCTCTTCTGAATTTTCATCAGGATAAGGTGGTTTTGCGGACTTCATTTCAATTTTTACCTAAGGTTGTGAATTCTAACAACATTAGTAGAGAAATTGTTGTCCCTTCCTTGTGTCCTAATCCTAAGAATTCTTTGGAAAGATCCTTACATTCTTTGGATGTGGTAAGAGCTTTGAAATATTATGTTGAAGCTGCTAAAGATTTCAGGAAGACTTCTAGTCTATTTGTTATATTTTCGGGTCCTAGGAAAGGTCAGAAGGCTTCTGCTATTTCCTTGGCTTCTTGGTTAAAGCTTTTGATTCATTCAGCTTATTTGGAGTTGGGTAAGCCCCCGCCTCAGAGAATTACAGCTCATTCTACTAGATCAGTCTCCACTTCATGGGCTTTTAAGAATGAAGCTTCAGTTGATCAGATTTGCAAAGCAGCAACTTGGTCCCCTTTGCATACATTTATTAAATTCTACGTTTTTGATGTATTTGCTTCTTCATAAGCAGTTTTTGGTAGAAAAGTTTCAGTTTGATTCTTCTGCTGATGTTTTAAGTTTTTCTTGTCATTAAAAGAATAAACTTATAATTTGGGTTGTGAATTATTTTTTCAGCGGAAAATGGCTGTTTTTTATTTTATCCCTCCCTCTCTAGTGACTCTTGCATGGAGTTCCACATCTCACTAGCTCATGGACTCTTGCCAATTACATGAAGGAAAACATAATTTATGTAAGAACTTACCTGATAAATTCATTTCTTTCATATTGGCAAGAGTCCATGAGGCCCACCCTTTTTATGGTGGTTAGGATTTTTTGTATAAAGCACAATTATTTCCAAATTCCTTTGTTGATGTTTTTTACTCCTTTCTTTATCACCCCACTACTTGGCTATTCGTTAAACTGAATTGTGGGTGTGGTGAGGGGTGTATTTATAGGCATTTTGAGGTTTGGGAAACTTTGCCCCTCCTGGTAGGATTGTATATACTTACGTCACTAGTGTCAGGGTACCAGGAATCAGACTGAGATGAGAAGTGCAAAAATAATCACAACTTAATTAATAGCAAAAAATAATAAAAAGTTCACAAGTCAAATAACAAGCCAGGAGTCAAAACCAGAGCTGGTAGTCAGACGAGCCGAGTCAGGAGCCAAAGCGAATAGTAAACTAGTGTTGTTTCTTTGAAAAAACATGGTTGGAGGATCAATTTACCAAAAAGTTTCTTGATTCCTCAGACAAGGGTCACCTTTTTAGGTTTCCAGATAGATTCAGTGTCCATGACTCTGTCTCTAACAGACAAGAGACATTTGAAATTGGTTTCAGCCTGTCGGCACCTTCAGTCTCAGTCATTCCCTTCAGTGGCTATGTGCATGGAAGTTTTAGGCCTCATGACTGCAGCATCGGACGCGATTCCTTTTGCTTGTTTTCACATAAGACCTCTCCAGCTTTGTATGCTGAATCAATGGTGCAGGGATTATACAAAGATATCACAATTAAATCCCAATGTTCGACACTCTCTGACGTGATGGTTAAAGTTAGTTCAAGGGGCTTCTTTCTTTCATGTAATTAACAAGAGTCCATGAGCTAGTGACGTATGGGATATACATTCCTACCAGGAGGGGCAAAGTTTCCCAAACCTTAAAATGCCTATAAATACACCCCTCACCACACCCACAAATCAGTTTTACAAACTTTGCCTCCAAGGGAGGTGGTGAAGTAAGTTTGTGCTAGATTCTACGTTGATATGCGCTCCGCAGCAAGTTGGAGCCCGGTTTTCCTCTCAGCGTGCAGTGAATGTCAGAGGGATGTGAAGAGAGTATTGCCTATTGAATGCAGTGATCTCCTTCTACGGGGTCTATTTCATAAGGTTCTCTGTTATCGGTCGTAGAGATTCATCTCTTACCTCCCTTTTCAGATCGACGATATACTCTTATATTTACCATTACCTCTACTGATTCTCGTTTCAGTACTGGTTTGGCTTTCTACAAACATGTAGATGAGTGTCCTGGGGTAAGTAAGTCTTATTTTCTGTGACACTCTAAGCTATGGTTGGGCACTTTATTTATAAAGTTCTAAATATATGTATTCAAACATTTATTTGCCTTGACTCAGAATGTTCAACTTTTCCTTATTTTCAGACAGTCAGTTTCATATTTGGGATTATGCATTGAATTATCATATTTTTCTTACCTCAAAAATTTGACTTTTTTCCCTGTGGGCTGTTAGGCTCGCGGGGGCTGAAAATGCTTCATTTTATTGCGTCATTCTTGGCGCGGACTTTTTTGGCGCAAAAATTCTTTTCCGTTTCCGGCGTCATACGTGTCGCCGGAAGTTGCGTCATTTTTTGACGTTATTTTGCGCCAAAAATGTCGGCGTTCCGGATGTGGCGTCATTTTTGGCGCCAAAAGCATTTAGGCGCCAAATAATGTGGGCGTCTTATTTGGCGCTAAAAAATATGGGCGTCGCTTTTGTCTCCACATTATTTCAGTCTCATTTTTCATTTGCTTCTGGTTGCTAGAAGCTTGATATTTGGCATTCTTTCCCATTCCTGAAACTGTCTTATAAGGAATTTGATCTATTTTGCTTTATATGTTGTTTTTTCTCTTACATATTGCAAGATGTCTCACGTTGCATCTGAGCCAGAAGTTACTACAGGAAAATCACTGCCTGCTGGATCTACCAAAGCTAAGTGTATCTGCTGTAAACTTTTGGTAGCTATTTCTCCAGCTGTTGTTTGTAATAATTGTCATGACAAACTTGTTAAAGCAGATAATATTTCCTTTAGTAATGTACCATTGCCTGTTGCAGTTCCCTCAACATCTAAGGTGCAGAATGTTCCTGATAACATAAGAGATTTTGTTTCTGAATCCATAAAGAAGGCTTTGTCTGTTATTTCTCCTTCTAGTAAACGTAAAAAGTCTTTTAAATCTTCTCTCTCTACAGATGAATTTTTAAATGAACACCATCATTC
Organism: Bombina bombina; assembly: GCF_027579735.1. Classification (NCBI taxonomy): domain Eukaryota; kingdom Metazoa; phylum Chordata; class Amphibia; order Anura; family Bombinatoridae; genus Bombina; species Bombina bombina. The sequence continues at coordinate 1,091,235,480 of NC_069502.1, forward strand.
TGATTCTTTGGACTCTTCTGGTTCAGAGGATTCTATCTCAGAGATTGATGCTGATAAATCTTCATATTTATTTAAGATGGAATTTATTCGCTCTTTACTTAAAGAAGTACTAATTGCTTTAGAAATAGAGGATTCTAGTCCTCTTGATACTAATTCTATACGTTTGGATAAGGTTTTTAAAGCTCCTGCGGTTATTCCAGAAGTTTTTCCTGTTCCTAATGCTATTTCTGCAGTAATTTCCAAAGAATGGGATAAATTGGGTAATTCATTTACTCCTTCTAAACGTTTTAAGCAATTATATCCTGTTCCTCCTGACAGGTTAGAATTTTGGGACAAAATCCCTAAAGTTGATGGGGCTATTTCTACCCTTGCTAAACGTACTACCATTCCTACGTCAGATGGTACCTCGTTTAAGGATCCTTTAGATAGAAAAATTGAATCTTTTCTAAGAAAAGCTTATCTGTGTTCAGGTAATCTTCTTAGACCTGCTATATCATTGGCTGATGTTGCTGCAGCTTCAACTTTTTGGTTGGAAACTCTAGCGCAACAAGTAACAAATCGTGATTCTCATGATATTATTATTCTTCTCCAGCATGCTAATAATTTTATCTGTGATGCCATTTTTTATTAGAGTTGATGTTAGGTTTATGTCTCTGGCTATCTTAGCCAGAAGAGCTTTATGGCTTAAGACTTGGAATGCTGATATGGCTTCTAAATCAACTCTACTTTCCATTTCTTTCCAGGGAAACAAATTATTTGGTTCTCAGTTGGATTCTATTATTTCAACTGTTACTGGTGGGAAAGGAACTTTTTTACCACAGGATAAAAAATCTAAAGGTAAAAACAGGGCTAACAATCGTTTTCGTTCCTTTCGTTTTAACAAAGAACAAAAGCCTGATCCTTCGTCCTCAGGAGCAGTTTCAGTTTGGAAACCATCTCCAGTCTGGAATAAATCCAAGCCTGCTAGAAAGGCAAAGCCTGCTTCTAAGTTCACATGAAGGTACGGCCCTCATTCCAGTTCAGCTGGTAGGGGGCAGGTTACGTTTTTTCAAAGAAATTTGGATCAATTCTGTTCACAATCTTTGGATTCAGAACATTGTTTCAGAAGGGTACAGAATTGGTTTCAAGATGAGACCTCCTGCAAAGAGATTTTTTCTTTCCCGTGTCCCAGTAAATCCAGTGAAAGCTCAAGCATTTCTGAATTGTGTTTCAGATCTAGAGTTGGCTGGAGTAATTATGCCAGTTCCAGTTCCGGAACAGGGGATGGGGTTTTATTCAAATCTCTTCATTGTACCAAAGAAGGAGAATTCCTTCAGACCAGTTCTGGATCTAAAATTATTGAATCGTTATGTAAGGATACCAACGTTCAAGATGGTAACTGTAAGGACTATATTGCCTTTTGTTCAGCAAGGGAATTATATGTCCACAATAGATTTACAGGATGCATATCTGCATATTCCGATTCATCCAGATCATTATCAGTTCCTGAGATTCTCTTTTCTAGACAAGCATTACCAATTTGTGGCTCTACCGTTTGGCCTTGCTACAGCTCCAAGAATTTTCACAAAGATTCTCGGTGCCCTTCTGTCTGTAATCAGAGAACAGGGTATTGTGGTATTTCCTTATTTGGACGATATCTTGGTACTTGCTCAGTCTTTACATTTAGCAGAGTCTCATACGAATCGACTTGTGTTGTTTCTTCAAGATCATGGTTGGAGGATCAATTTACCAAAAAGTTCTTTGATTCCTCAAAACAAGGGTAACCTTTCTGGGTTTCCAGATAGATTCAGTGTCCATGACTCTGTCTTTAACAGACAAGAGACGTCTAAAATTGATTACAGCTTGTCGAAACCTTCAGTCTCAATTATTCCCTTCGGTAGCCTTATGCATGGAAATTCTAGGTCTTATGACTGCTGCATCGGACGCGATCCCCTTTGCTCGTTTTCACATGCGACCTCTTCAGCTCTGTATGCTGAACCAATGGTGCAGGGATTACACGAAGATATATCAATTAATATCTTTAAAACCGATTGTTCGATACTCTCTAACGTGGTGGACAGATCACCATCGTTTAATTCAGGGGGCTTCTTTTGTTCTTCCGACCTGGACTGTAATTTCAACAGATGCAAGTCTCACAGGTTGGGGAGCTGTGTGGGGATCTCTGACGGCACAAGGAGTTTGGGAATCTCAGGAGGTGAGATTACCGATCAATATTTTGGAACTCCGTGCAATTTTCAGAGCTCTTCAGTTTTGGCCTCTTCTGAAGAGAGAATCGTTCATTTGTTTTCAGACAGACAATGTCACAACTGTGGCATACATCAATCATCAAGGAGGGACTCACAGTCCTCTGGCTATGAAAGAAGTATCTCGAATTTTGGTTTGGGCGGAATCCAGCTCCTGTCTAATCTCTGCGGTTCATATCCCAGGTGTAGACAATTGGGAAGCGGATTATCTCAGTCGCCAAACGTTGCATCCGGGCGAATGGTCTCTTCACCCAGAGGTATTTCTTCAGATTGTTCAAATGTGGGGGCTCCCAGAGATAGATCTGATGGCCTCTCATCTAAACAAGAAACTTCCCAGGTATCTGTCCAGATCCCGGGATCCTCAGGCGGAGGCAGTGGATGCATTATCACTTCCTTGGAAGTATCATCCTGCCTATATCTTTCCGCCTCTAGTTCTTCTTCCAAGAGTAATCTCCAAGATTCTGAGGGAATGCTTGTTTGTTCTGCTAATAGCTCCGGCATGGCCTCACAGGTTTTGGTATGCGGATCTTGTCCGGATGGCATCTTGCCAACCATGGACTCTTCCGTTAAGACCAGACCTTCTGTCGCAAGGTCCTTTTTTCCATCCGGATCTGAAATCCTTAAATTTAAAGGTATGGAGATTGAACGCTTGATTCTTGGTCAAAGAGGTTTCTCTGACTCCGTGATTAATACTATGTTACAGGCTCGTAAATCTGTATCTCGAGAGATATATTATAGAGTCTGGAAGACTTATATTTCTTGGTGTCTTTCTCATCATTTTTCTTGGCATTCTTTTAGAATACCGAGAATTTTACAGTTTCTTCAGGATGGTTTAGATAAGGGTTTGTCCGCAAGTTCTTTGAAAGGACAAATCTCCGCTCTTTCTGTTCTTTTTCACAGAAAGATTGCTATTCTTCCTGATATTCATTGTTTTGTACAAGTTTTGGTTCGTATAAAACCTGTCATTAAGTCAATTTCTCCTCCTTGGAGTTTGAATTTGGTTCTGGGAGCTCTTCAAGCTCCTCCGTTTGAACCTATGCATTCATTGGACATTAAATTACTTTCTTGGAAAGTTTTGTTCCTTTTGGCCATCTCTTCTGCTAGAAGAGTTTCTGAATTATCTGCTCTTTCTTGTGAGTCTCCTTTTCTGATTTTTTCATCAGGATAAGGCGGTGTTGCGAACTTCTTTTGAATTTTTACCTAAAGTTGTGAATTCCAACAACATTAGTAGAGAAATTGTGGTTCCTTCATTATGTCCTAATCCTAAGAATTCTAAGGAGAAATCGTTGCATTCTTTGGATGTTGTTAGAGCTTTGAAATATTATGTTGAAGCTACGAAATCTTTCCGTAAGACTTCTAGTCTATTTGTTATCTTTTCCGGTTCTAGGAAAGGCCAGAAAGCTTCTGCCATTTCTTTGGCATCTTGGTTGAAATCTTTAATTCATCTTGCCTATGTTGAGTCGGGTAAAATTCCGCCTCAGAGAATTACAGCTCATTCTACTAGGTCAGTATCTACTTCCTGGGCGTTTAGGAATGAAGCTTCGGTTGACCAGATTTGCAAAGCAGCAACTTGGTCCTCTTTGCATACTTTTACTAAATTCTACCATTTTGATGTATTTTCTTCTTCTGAAGCAGTTTTTGGTAGAAAAGTTCTTCAGGCAGCGGTTTCAGTTTGAATCTTCTGCTTATGTTTTTCGTTAAACTTTATTTTGGGTGTGGATTATTTTCAGCAGGAATTGGCTGTCTTTATTTTATCCCTCCCTCTCTAGTGACTCTTGTGTGGAAAGATCCACATCTTGGGTAGTCATTATCCCATACGTCACTAGCTCATGGACTCTTGTTAATTACATGAAAGAAAACATAATTTATGTAAGAACTTACCTGATAAATTCATTTCTTTCATATTAACAAGAGTCCATGAGGCCCACCCTTTTTTGTGGTGGTTATGATTTTTTTGTATAAAGCACAATTATTCCAATTCCTTATTTTATATGCTTCGCACTTTTTTTCTTATCACCCCACTTCTTGGCTATTCGTTAAACTGATTTGTGGGTGTGGTGAGGGGTGTATTTATAGGCATTTTAAGGTTTGGGAAACTTTGCCCCTCCTGGTAGGAATGTATATCCCATACGTCACTAGCTCATGGACTCTTGTTAATATGAAAGAAATGAATTTATCAGGTAAGTTCTTACATAAATTATGTTTTTGTTTGGCCAACCTGGACTGTGATAATTACAGATGCAAGTCTTTCAGGTTGGGGAGCTGTTTGGGGATCTCTGACAGCACAAGGGGTTTGGAAATCTCAAGAGGCGAAATTACCAATCAATATTTTAGAACTCTGTGCAATTCTCAGAGCTCAGTTTTGGCCTCTGTTGAAGAACCCTGACAGTACCCTCCCCTCAACGACCCCTCCTCCGCGGGAGGACAAAAGGCTTATTGGGGAAACGGGCATGGAAGGCACGGAGGAGGGCGGGAGCATGAACATCTGAGGAGGGAACCCAAGAACGCTCCTCCGGACCATAGCCTCTCCAATGAACCAAATACTGTACACGGCCCCTGGACATACGAGAGTCAGTAATGCTGCTGACCTTAAACTCATCATGGTTGTCAACAAAGATAGGACGGGGACGAGGCAACACAGTGGTAAACCGATTACAAACCAATGGTTTCAAGAGGGAGACAGGAAAAACATTGGAGATGTGCATAGCAGGAGGAAGGTCAAGAGCGTAGGCCATAGGATTAACCCGTCGGAGTATTCGAAAAGGACCAACATAACGGGGAGCCAATTTATTGGAAGGCACACAAAGGTTCAAGTTGCGGGAGGACAGCCAAACTCTCTCACCAACCTGGTAGGAAAGTGCGGGCAGACGCCTACGAATCAGCCTGGAACTTTTGGCACTGCATAGAACGATGCACCCACGTGGAACAGAGTTGCCGGAGATGCTCCTCCAAAGCCGGAATACCCTGAGACATGAATGAATCAGGCAACAAGGATGGTTGAAACCCATAATTCACCATGAAAGGGGATAACTTGGAGGAAGCATTAATAGCACTATAATGAGCAAAATCTGCCCAAGGTAACAGTTCAGACCAATTATTGTGGTGATCTGAGACATAGCAATGGAGGAACTGTTCCAGAGCTTGATTAGACTGTTCCGCAGCCCCATTGGATTGATGGTTATATGCCGAGGAGAAGGAAGGCTGGATCCCCATTTGAGCACAAAAGGAACGCCAAAATCTGGAGACAAACTGGCTACCCCCGTCTGACACTATATCCTTTGGTAACCGATGTAAACGGAAGACCTCCCGGGCAAAAATTGAAGCAAGCTCCTGAGCGGTAGGCAGCTTCATCAAGGGAATGCAATGGGACATTTTAGAAAAAACGGTCAACCACCATAAGGATAACAGTATTGCCATTGGAAACAGGGAGCTCGACAATGAAGTTCATGGAAAGATGTGTCCAAGGACGCTCACCATTAACAATAGGTTGAAGAAGACCCACAGGAAGACGTCGAGGAGTCTTATTCTGTGCACAAACTGATCAGGAGGCAACATACGCAGCAACATCAGAACGAAGACCTGGCCACCAGAATTGTTGAGTGACAGACCAAATCATTTGGTTCTTGCCTGGGTGACCTGCGGCTTTAGGATAGTGGTAAGTGTGCAAAAGTTTAGTTCGAAGATTCTCAGGAACAAAACACTTACCACTAGGTTCCTCAGGAGGTGCATTGGTTTGTGCAGCCAGGATCTCCTCCCCCAAGGGAGAAGTCAAATTAGTACGTATGGTGGCCAAAATATGGTCAGGAGGTATAACAGGAGTAGGTACAGACTCCTCCTTGGACAAAGGCGAAAATTGTCGAGAGAGGGCATGAGCCCTAACATTCTTACTACCAGGCACGAAAAAAGTTTTGCTTCAGATAGATAAGTTAAATTCTTGTGGTCAGTAAGAATGAGCACTGGCACGCTAGTACCCTTGAGAAGATGCCTCCATTCCTTGAGTGCCAAAATTATGGCCAGTAATTACCTGTCGCCAGTTTCATAATTGCACTCCACTGGAGACAATTTCTTAGAGAAGAAACCACACAGATGCAAGGAACAGTCAGGCGTAGGACATTGAGACAAGAGGGCACCTACTTCAGTCTCAGACGCATCGACCTCAAGAACGAAAGGCAGGACAGGGTTAGGATGAGCCTGAACTGGAGCGGCAGCAAAGGCAGTCTTAAGACTATCAAAGGCCTTAATGGCAGTAGGTGACCAATGGAGTGGATTATTCTCTTTACGGGTCATGTCTATGATAGGTTTGACCAAGGAAGAAAAGTTTTTAATAAACTTTCTATAGTAATTGGCGAACCCCAAAAAACGTTGAATAGACCGAAGACCAACTGGGCGAGGCCACTGCAGAACTGCAGATAACTTGTCAGGATCCATGGAGAACCCTGCAACCGAGATAACATAACCTAGGAAGGTTACTTGAGTCTGATGGAACTCACATTTCTCGAGTTTACAAAACAGGCCGTTCTCACGTAGTCTCTAAAGAACCCGTGTAACATCAGAACGATGAGCCGCAAGTGTGGGTGAGTGTATGAGGATGTCGTCTAAGTACACCACAACACACTATTGCAACATATTTCGTTGGACATCATTAATAAATTCCTGAACAACAGCAGGAGCATTACATAGGCCAAAGGGCATTACAAGATACTCATAATGCCCCGCTGTTTTCCATTCGTGGCCCTCCTTAATCCTAATGAGATTGTACGCTCCTCTCAAATCAAGTTTAGTAAAGACCGTAGCTCCCTTGAGGCGGTCTAAGAGTTCCATAATGAGCGGAATAGAGTAAGCATTCTTAATGGTAAGACGATTAAGACCCCTATAATCGATGCATGGTCTTAACTCGCCACCCTTTTTCTTCACAAAGAAGAAGCCATCCCCTGCAGGAGAACAGGATTTGCAGATGATCCCCCATGACAGAGCATCGGCAACATACTCCTCCATAGCACAATTCTCTGCAACAGACAGAGGGTACACCCGGCCCCGAGGAGGAATGGCTCCGGGTTGCAGGTCTATGGCAAAATTGTAAAACTGGTGAGGAGGCAACGTATCGGCATGCACCTCGTCAAAAACGTCTAGGAACTCTCGGTACTCCTCTGGCAATTGAGATACCGAAGAAGTGCACAAGACTGTAACTGGTTTCTGAAAACAAGTGGAAATACATTGTGGGGACCACGACAAAATTTCGGACCTGCGCCAATCAAGACTGGGATTGTGCTTTTGGAGCCAGGGATAACCCAGAACAACCGGAAAATGCGGAGAGTTTATCACCTGGAACTGGAGGGTTTCAAAATGGAGAGCCCCAACAGCCATGGACAACGGAGCAGTTTCGTGAGTAACGAGTGCGGGCTGAAGGGGCCTGCCATCAATGGCCTTAATAGCAAGCGGAACGGACAGAGGCAAAACAGGAATGGAGTACTTTGATATAAAAGCACTGTCAATGAAATAGTCCGCAGCACCAGAGTCAACAAGAGCCTGAGTGACTATGGAGGAGTCCACCCAGGAAAGGACAACCGTGACCAAAGGTTTCTCCTTAAGCGGTTCCGGGGACGAGGATAAACCACCGAAGTTCTGCCCCCGACAGGACCTTAGGTGTGAGCGTTTCCCGGCCGTATAGGACAAGACTTCAATAGGTGACCCTGTAACCCACAATAGAGGCAGAGCCCCTCCCTCCTCCTAAAGGCCCTCTCCGCCGTGGAGAGACACGTGAATCCCAACTGCATCGGCTCAGCAGTACCTGGTGACTCGGGACCAGGAGGCATGGGAGGAGAGGCAGGCATGGGTGGGAACAAACACGTAGGAGACAACGGAACAGGAGGCTTCTGCAAGGCCTCTCACTAAGTCTGATGTCAATTAGGATCAAAAAAGACACCAATGCCTCGAGATCCTCTGGTAAATCTCTGGCAGCAACTTCATCTTTAATCGCATCAGAGAGCCCATGAAAGAAGGTGGCAACTAGGGCTTCATTCTTCCAACCTACCTCTGCGGCAAGCATACGGAACTCAATGGCATACTGAGCAACAGATCTTGTACCTTGCTGAATGGACATGAGCCATTTAGCAGCAGAGGAGGAGCGAGCCGGAAAATCAAATACCCTTCAAAAGGAGGCCACAAAGTCAGGGTAATTTGAAATCACAGGTTTATTAGTCTCCCACAAGGGATTAGCCCAGGCAAGAGCTGTGTCAGAAAGTAATGAGAAAATCCCACCTCTGTCTTAGCTCTGTCAGAGGGAAACGCCTGAGGTAACATCTCAAAGTAAATGCCCACCTGGTTCAAAAACCCTCTGCACTGAATAGTATCGCCTCCATATCGCTGAGGTAGAGGTGCCAAACCGGACATGCTCCTGGTAGGCATAGGTGCAGCAGCGGAAACAGGAGCAGCCATAACTTGCGGGACACTTTGGTCCAAATGTGCAGTGCAAGTCAGCAGGGTTTGCAGGGCTAGTGCAAATTGATCCAAGCGGTGATCCTGTACATCCATCCTGGAAATGATGGCAGGTAAAGGTGGATAATTAGCACCATCAGGATTCATGGCCTTTGCGTAATGTCAGGGTGCCAGGAATCAGACTGAGACGAGAAGTGCAAAAATAATCACACCTTAATTAATAGCAAAAAATAATAAAAAGTCCACAAGTCAAATAACAAGTCAGGAGTCAAAACTAGAGCTGGTAGTCAGACGAGCCGAGTCAGGAGCCAAAGTGAATAGTCAGACGAGCCGGAATCAGGAACAAGGAAAACAGCAGAGTCAGGAACAAGCCAGGGATCAGGAACCAGGAAGCCAGGCAGCCAGGTAATACACAGGAACTCTCACAAACAGGTCTGAGGCAAAGCATACTGAACAGAGGCCCTTTAAATAATAAGTGATGACATCACAATTCTGAGACTCCATCCTGTCTCACATGGATGATGCACACCAGTCTGGCCATAAAGGAAGTGCAGGAAATGAGCAGCATCCCCCACAATGCACCATAGTCAGGAAGAGAGGTGAATAAAATGGCTGCCAGCAGCACATGGCAAACAAACAGGAAAAAAACCCTGACAATTAGCTCATGGACTCTTGCCAATATGAAAGAAATGAATTTATCAGGTAAGCTCTTACATAAATTATGTTTTTTAAGATAGTCTGTAATATACTCTACATACTTCTTTTAACCTGAGGTATCTCTTTGCAAAAGCCAATGCAGTTTAGTTGTACACAATTTTATAAAAAAAAATTTAGTTTCAGATATTATTTAACATCTTGTTTGAGAATTTTCACTATGTGTACTGTGCTTTTGTTCCTCTAAATACCAACTGCTGAACACAGTGGTTTAATTTGTTATCGTTTTACTAAATTATAACTTAGTTAATAGATTAGTTATAGATTCTTATCAGAAATGAGTGTCCTATAATGACATATCTCAAACTGTAGAAATATATATTTCCCAGATGTTTTCCCAAGTTCCCCTCTATGTCACTGCCAAACTAATATAACACTGTGTTGGAGCTAGCATCACAATAAGCACATTTATCTCATCATTCTGCAGGTACTCTTTCTTTCATGTAATTGGCAAGAGTCCATGAGCTAGTGATGTATGGGATATACATTCCTACCAGGAGGGGCAAAGTTTCACAAACCTCAAAATGCCTATAAATACACCCCCCACCACACCCACAATTCAGTTTTACAAACTTTGCCTCCTATGGAGGTGGTGAAGTAAGTTTGTGCTAGATTACTACGTTAATGTGCGCTTCTCAGCATACTGAAGCCGGTTCCTCTCAGAGTGCAGTGAATGACAGAGGGATGTGAAGGGAGTATTACCTATTGAATGCAATGGTCATCCCAACGGGGATCTATTTCATAGATTCTCTGTTTTCGGTCGTAGAGATTCATCTCCTACCTCCCTTTTCAGATCGACAATATACTCTTATATACCATTACCTCTGCTGATTCTCGTTTCAGTACTGGTTTGGCTATCTACTTTATGTAGATGAAAGTCTTTTGGTAAGTAGGTTTTCCTTTATTTAGACACTCTCAGCTATGGTTTGGCACTTTAAATGTAAAGTTCTAAATATAATGTTTGTACTTATATTTGCCATGATTCAGGTTTATCAGTATATTTCCTTTTTGCAGACTGTCAGTTTCATTTGGGAAATGCATATAAAGAAAAAAAAAGAAAAAATCTTACCTGGAATTTTCAAATTGACTTTTTTTCTAAATTGCGAGCTGTTAGGCTCGCGGGTGCGCGAAATGCTATAATTTATTGCGTCATTTTTGGCGCAAGACTTTTTTGGCACGAGAATTACGTTTGTTGACGTATTTTCGTCATTTCCGGCTTGTCTTAGTTGGCGCCGAGTTTTTTCACGTGGTTGCGTCATCTATGACGCATGTGTTTGTTGCAGACATTCTTGGCGCCAAAAAATATTTTGTCAGTTGTGGGCGTCATACTTGGCGCCAGATTTCTGACATTATTTAAGTCTTTATTTCATTCTGCTTCTGGTTTTCAGAGGCTTATTTTGTTTGCATTGTTTCCCATTCCTGAAAATGTCATTTAAGGAAATTGATATTTTGCTTTATATGTTGTTTTTTCTCTTACATTTGCAAGATATCTCAAAAACTGTTCCTGTATCAGAAAGCACTGTTGGATTCATGATGACTGATATCAGTCCTACCAAAGCTAAGTTCATTTATTTTAATGTTATGAATTTTTATCTATAACTATGGTTTGTAATAAGTTATCATGATGAGCTTTTACATGCAGAGTCCATCAGTATTAATGCATTATCTATTGCTATGTACAAGATTTACCTAGGAATTTATAAGAATATTGACACTAACAAATCTACTTTTTTTCTTTTAAATAGAGTACATTCGTTCTTTGTTGAAAAGGTGTTGATTATATTGGATATTGAGGAGACTAGTCCTTTTAATTTTAAGACTAGCTAACGTTTAACCCCTTAATGACCGAGGACGTGCAGGGTACGTCCTCAAAAAAAAAGGCAGTTAACGCCTGAGGACGTACCCTGCACGTCCTCGGTGTGGAAAGCAGCTGGAAGCGATCCTGCTCGCTTCCAGCTGCTTTCCGGTTATTGCAGTGATGCCTCAATATGGAGGCATCCTGCAATAACCATGTATGGCCATCCGATGCAGAGAGAGCCACTCTGTGGCCCTCTCTGCACCGGAGATCGGTGGCTTCCTTCGTTGGTGGGTGGGAGCAGCACCGGGAGGGCGGGTGGCGGCCATCGATGGCCCTGGAGATGTGCAGGGGGGCGGGATCGTGGGCGGGGATGCCCGGGGGCGCGCGCACGATATGGAGGGGGCGGGCGCGTGCACGGGGAGGGAGCGGGTGGGAACGCTGCACTACGGAAAATAGGATTAATAATAGGATTGGTAATCAGGTATTAATGTCAACAAAATTTTTAAAAAAAGCTAAATCAGGGGGTGTTGGTGTGGTATGTGGGAGGGAAGCTACACTACAGAAAAAAAAAAAAGCTGTGGAAAAAAAACCCCAGAAAACATTTTTTTCTGCAAACTGGGTACTGGCAGATAGCTGCCAGTACCCAAGATGGCCCCCAAAACGTCAGAGGGGGACGGTTAGAGAGGTGTTTGGGGGGGGATCAGGGAGGTTGGGGGATAAGGGGAATACTACCCAGCAGCATATGTAAATATGCTATACAATTTTAAAAAAAAAAACAACAAAGATTCCCTTTATTTTTGTACTGGCAGACTTTCTGCCAGTACTTAAGATGGCGGGGACAATTGTGTGATGGGGGAGGGAAGGGAGCTGTTTGGGAGGGATCAGGGGGTGTGATGTGTCAGATGGGAGGCTGATCTCTACACTAAAGCTAAAATTAACCCTGCAAGCTCCCTACAAGCTACCTAATTAACCCCTTCACTGCTAGACATAATACACGTGTGATGCGCAGCGGCATTTAGCGGCCTTCTAATTACCAAAAAGCAATGCCAAAGACATATATGTCTGCTATTTCTGAACAAAGGGGATCCCAGAGAAGCATTTACAGCCATTTGTGCCATAATTGCACACGCTGCTTGTAAATGATTTCAGTGAGAAACCTAAAATTGTGAAAAATATTACGTTTTTTTTAATTTGATCGCATCTGGCGGTGAAATGGTGGCATGAAATATACCAAAATGGGCCTAGATCAATACTTTGGGTTGTCTACTACACTACATTAAAGCTAAAATTAACCCTAGAAGCTCCCTACATGCTCCCTAATTAACCCCTTCACTGCTGGGCATACTACACGTGTGGTGCGCAGTGGCATTTAGCGCCCTTCTAATTACCAAAAAGTAACAACAAAAGCCATACATGTCTGCTATTTCTGAACAAAGGGGATCCCAGAGAAGAATTTACAACCATTTATGCCATAATTGCACAAGCTGCTTGTAAATAATTTCAATGAGAAACCTAAAGTTTGTGAACAAAATTGTGAAAAAGTGAACAATTTTTTTTATTTGATTGTATTTGGCGGTGAAATGGTGGCATGAAATATACCAAAATGGGCCTAGATCAATACTTTGGGGTGTCTTCTAAAAAAAAATATATACATGTCAAGTGATATTCAGGGATTCCTGAAAGATATCAGTGTTCCAATGTAACTAGCGCTAATTTTGAAAAAAAGGGGTTTGGAAATAGCAAACTGCTACTTGTATTTATGGCCCTATAACTTGCAAAAAAAGCAAAGAACATGTAAACATTGGGTATTTCTTAACTCAGGACAAAATTTAGAAAGTATTTAGCATGGATGTTTTTTGGTGGTTGTAGATGTGTAACAGATTTTGGGGGTCAAAGTTAGAAAAAGTGTGTTTTTTTCCATTTTTTTCTCATATTATATAATTTTTTTATAGTTAATTATAAGATATGATGAAAATAATGGTATCTTTAGAAAGTCCACTTAATGGCGAGAGAAACGGTATATAATATGTGTGGGTACAGTAAATGAGTAAGAGGAGAATTACAGCTAAACACAAATACCGCAGAAATGTAAAAATAGCCTTGGTCCCAAACGGACAGAAAATGGAAAAGTGCTGCGGTCGTTAAGGGGTTAAATTCTTTTGGAGTTCTGGGGAAAGATCCCCAAAATTAATGGGTCTATCTCTACTCTTGCTAAACATACTACTAGTCATATGGAAATAGTATTTATTTTTAAGTTCCTTCAGATGGGAAACTTGTATCTTATCTAAGGAAAATTATTTTATTTTCAGGTCCTTTTCTTAGGCCTGCAATTTATTTGGCTGATGTTGCAACTGCTTCAACTTTTTGGTTGGATACTTTAGCGCAACAAGTATCGGATTAAGATTTCTTTAGCATTGTTAAGTTGATTCAACATGCTAATAATTTCATTTGTGATATCATTTTTTGATATTTTCACAGTTGAGGTTAAATCTATGTCTTTAGCTATTTTAGCTAGAAGAACTTTGTGACTTAAATCTTGGAATGCTAATTTGATTTATATAATCCAGATTTCTATTTTTCCAAGGTAATAAATTATTTGGTTCACTATTGGATTCAATACTTTCAACTGTTACTGTGGAGAAGGGAGTTTTTTTGCTTCAAGATTAAGTTCTAAGAGTAAATTTTAAGCTTATATTAGTTTTTGTTCTTAATAAGGAACAGAAACCTAATTCTTCCCCAAGTAACATGTTTCTATTTGGAAGCTTTCTTCAAAATGGAATGAATTCAAGCCATTTAAAAGATCAAAGTCAGCCCCCAAGTTCGCATGAAGGTGCGGCCCTTATTCCAGCTTAGCAGGTTAAGACTTTTCTAAAGTTGTTTGGTTCAATTTGGTCCAAACTTCTTAGATTTGGGTACAGAATAGGATTCAGAGTAAGACCGCCTGTGAGAAGTCTTTTTCTCTCTAGCATATTCCAGCTATTCCGGTAAAGGCTCAGACTTTCCTGAAGTGTGTTTCAGACCTGGAGTTATCTGGGGTATTCATACCAGTTCCATTTCAGGAACGGGGTTTGGGGTTTTGTTCAGAACTATTCATTGTCCCAAAGATAGAAAATCTTTTTGATTTGTCATGTAAAAGTACCATCTTTCAGAATGGTGTTTATATGGTCTATTCTGCCTTTTGGTCAGCAAGGGCATTATTTGCCTACAATAGACTTACAGGATGCATATCTTCATATTCTGTTTTCATTCAGATTATTTTAATTTCTGAGATTCTCTTTTTTTAGACAAGCATTACCAATTTGTTGCTTTTCCTTTCGTGCCTAGCGACAGCTCTAGGAATCTTTTCAAAAGGTTCTCGGTGTTTCCTTATTTGGACGATATTGTGGTATTTGCTCAGTCTTTTTGTTCTGCAGAATCTCATACGTTTCAACTTCTGTTGTTTCTTCAAGGACATGGTTGGAGGATCTTTTTACCAAAAGTTCCTTGATTCCTCAAGACAAGGGTCACCTTTTTTTGGGTTTCCAGATAGATTGTGCCAATGTCTTTGTTTCTAACAGACAAGAGACCATTTTTATTGGGTTCAGCTTGTCGGAACCTTTAGTCTCTATTATTTCCTTCAGTAGCTATTTGCATGGAAGTTTTTAGGTCTCATGACTGCAGCATTGGATTCGATTCTCTTTGCTCATTTTCATATGAAGCCTCTCCAGTTTTTAATGCTGAATTAATGGTGCAGGGATTATTCTAAGATATCACATTGAATATCCTTGAATCCCAATATTCAACTATCTCTGACTTGGTGGTTAGATCACCATCGTATAGTTTGACGGGTCTCTTTGGTTCATCCAACCTGGACTGTGATCACAACAGATGCGAGTCTTTAGGTTGGGAAGCTGTCTGGGGATCTCTGACAGCACAAGGGGTTTGGAAATCTCAAGAGGCAAGATTATCTATCAATATTTTGGAACTCCGTGCGATTCTCAGAGTTCTTCAGTTTTGGCTTCTATTTGAAGAGAGAGACGTTTATTAGTTTTCAGACAGACAATGTCACAACTGTGGCGTATGTCAATCATTAAGGTGGGACTCTCAGTCCTCAGGCTATGAAGAAGTATTTTGGATACTTGCTTGGGCAAAATGCAGCTCCTGTCTAATTTCTGCGGTCCATATCTCAGGTATAGACAATTGGGAAGTGGATTATCTTTGTCATCAAGCTTTACATCCGGGAGAATGGTTTCTTCACCCAGATGTCTTTTTTTCAAGTTGTTCAGATGTGCGGGCTTCCAGAAATAGATCTTATGGCATCTCATCTAAACAAGGAACTTCACAGGTACCTATCTAGGTCCAGGGATCCTCAGGCGGAAGCAGTGGATGCATTCACACTTCCTTGGAGTTATCAACCTGCCTATATTTTTCTGCCTCTAGTTCTTCTTCCAAGAGTGATTTTCAAAATCATCATGGAGGAATTGTTTGTGCTGCTGGTGGCTCAGGTTTTGGTATGTGGATCTTGTTCGGATGTTCAGTTGACAACCTTGGCCATTTCCATTAAGGCCAGACCTTATATCTCAAGGTTTGTTTTTCCATCAGGATCTCAAATCATTAAATTTGATGGTATGAAGATTGAGTGCTTAGTCATAGAAGTTTCTCTGACTCAGTGATTTAAACTATGTTGCAGGCTCGTAAATCTGTGTCTAGAAAGATTTATTATTGAGTTTGGAAGACTTATATTTCATGGTGTTCTTCTCATAAATCCTCTTGGAATTCTTTTAGAATTCCTAGAATTTTTCAGTTTTTTCAGGATGGTTTAGATAAGGGTTTGTCTGCAAGGTATTTGGAAAGACAAATCTCTGCTCTTTCTGTTCTATTCCACAGAAAAATTGCTAAACTTCCTGATATTTTTTGTTTTGTACAGGCTTTGGTTCGTATCAAGCCTGCCATTTAATCAATTTCTCCTCCTTGGAGTCTTAATTTGGTTTTTAAGGGTTTACAGGCTCCTCCGTTTGAGCCTATGCATTTTCTGGACATTAAATTACTTTCTTGGAAAGTGTTGTTCCTTTTGGCCATCTCTTCTGCTAGAAGAGTTTCTGTTTTATCTGCTCTTTTTTGTGAGTCTCCTTTTCTGATTTTTCATCAGGATAAGGCGTTTTTTTGCGGACTTCGTTTAAATTTTTACCTAAAGTTGTGAACTTTAACAACATTAGTAGAGAAATTGTTGTCCCTTCTTTGTGTCCTAATCCTAAGAATTCTCTGGAGAGATCCTTACATTCTTTGGATGTGGTAAGAGCTTCGAAATATTATGTTATTATTATTCTACCATTTTGATGTTTTCTCTTCTCAGAAGCATTTTTTTTGGTGGAAAAATACTTCAGGCAGCTGTTTCAGTTTGATTCTTCTGCTTATATTTTCAGTTTTTTTTATTATATGATTAAAACTTTTGATTTGGGTTGTGGATTATTTTTTTCAGCGGAATTGGCTGTCTTTATTTTTATCCCTCCCTCTCTAATGACTCTTGCGTGGAGTTCCACATCTTGGGTATTTGCTATCCCATACATCACTAGCTCATGGACTCTTGCCAATTACATGAAAGAAAACATAATTTATGTAAGAACTTACCTGATAAATTCATTTCTTTCATATTGGCAAGAGTCCATGAGGCCCACCCTTTTTATGGTGGTTATGATTTTTTTGTATAAAGCACAATTATTCCAATTCCTTGTTGATGCTTTTGCTCCTTTCTTATCACCCCACTACTTGGCTATTCATTAAACTGAATTGTGGGTGTGGTGGGGGGTGTATTTATAGGCATTTTGAGGTTTGGGAAACTTTGCCCCTCCTGTTAGGAATGTATATCCCATACATCACTAGCTCATGGACTCTTGCCAATATGAAAGAAATTAATTTATCAGGTAAGTTCTTGCATAAATTATGTTTTTACTGTGTGAAAACACTAATAAATTCCAGAGTCCAGAAGTGACTCCTAGAACTACTCCAAGACCTCCATAGCTTTGAATTACTATATACTATAGGTCTAAGAGTGGCATCTCCTTTTCAGGAGGCAAATTAGCATATAAAAATTAGCAAATAAAAAGGGCTACTGAACCCAATTTTTTTCTTTATTTCATGATTCAGATAGTGCATGCAATTTTAAGCAACTTTCTAATATACTCCTGTTATCAATTGTCTTTGTTTTCTTGGTATCTTTATTTGAAAAAGCAGGAATGTAACGTTTACGACCTGGCCCATCTTTGGTTCAGCACCTGGGTACAGCTTGCTGATCGTGGCTAAATGTACCCACCAATCAGTAAGCACTATCCAGGGTGCTGAAACAAAAATGGGCTTTTTCAAATAAATAAAATAAATAAAAAATAGTTATTTATATACAGTACTATTAGCAAAATCTTCTTGCGTGTATGCAATGTGCATCTCATGTTTGTACTTATGTCTGTTTGACCTCAATAAAAATATAATTTAAAATAAATAGTCATATCATGATAAATTAAAGTGACACTGAACCCAATTTTTTTCTTTTTCTTCCGTGATTCAGATAGAGCAAACAATTTTAAGCAACTTTCTAATTTACTCCTATTATCAATTTTTTTTCATTCTCTTGGTATGTTTATTTAAAAAGCAAGAATGGGGGACTTCCGGGCAGCGGCCATCTTGATGGTCGTACTGAGCTTCAGCTCCTGAGTCTTTCACCACTTCTATCTAAAGTCTCACTTAATTCTTGGTGACAGACCATTTAAATTGGTGGAGAAGCTTGGCTGAAGGCACTCTGATCCAAAAACGGGGCTTTTGGACTGCAGTGTGGCCGGTGTGCCATCAGTACCGGACTTTGTATATTGAGGCCTTCCCGTATCACTGAGGCCTCATCTGTCCTCATACCTGCCGTGCCATTGTTGCATGGCCAGTGCCCAAACTTTGTGGGAGAAAGTGTCATACACACTGATACGAAATGATTAGAGACACTTCACTAACGGCTACTTTTGCCAGACTACTGGATGAACAACTTCAAACAATTACTGACCATTTGACATGTGTTTGGAGTAGTGCCCGCAAGCCTAAGCCCTCGACATGCTCTTCTAAGGTGCCAGACGCCGTTCTCAAACCTGGCGAGCAAATAAGTTGGGATAAACTTGATTACCTAGAAGGGACCATCGCTGCACAGACCCGGATCGCACACAGTACTGCCGCAAGAAATGGAGACCGGAATGAGGGCCTGGACGGAAAAGAGATCCCTTCTAGGCCAGCAAGCAGGAGCCTCTTAATCCACTTGACTACACAGAGGCTTTCAACACAGAGCGTGAGAGCGAGTGCTGAACTAACCTACTGTACCTCTGCTGGAGGTGTGCTGCATCGAATCGGGCCGTCAGCTGCAGTTTCTGATCCGGAGCGTCTGTCACAACACTGTGAAGGAACGTCGGCTGTGTTCACTCAGACCGCTCTAGATGCTATCAGCCACGGAGCCGCTCTCACCGGTGTAGGCTTCCTGGGTGTGCAGCGCTGCATGCTACCCAGGGCAGAAGTGGGCTTTGTGTCTGCCTGTGAAGATGGCAGTGTCGCTCACTATGAACCAAGTCGCAACCTGATCTGGGCGCCTGCTACTCCCAAGATGGTGAGACTTGGTGCACTACACTTGCAGAACTCTGCCTTCAGGCCGTATGTATCTTCTGCTGGGCCTCAGCCTCATAATTCTTTTACTATTCTGGATGGGGCACTCACCATTCTCCACACCTTTGGGATTGCTACGCATGCTTTTAAAGTTGGAGTGGGCTAAATAGCGTTGTCAGTAACTAATACTACCCAGCTCTGGGGACATGACATTGGCAGACTCTTTAGTATGACTTTTCTTCTGATCCACGAGTTACCCTTCCAGCAATTTTCCACAGCGTTATCTTTATAATCACATGTGTCATTGCTTTAGAATTACTTATTATTATTTTTTTTACAGGTCTGAACTCACTGTATGTTCACTGCACAGCTCTAAACTACTTGCTCCACAACAAGTTTTGTAATATAATATATTCTTCCCAACCTAATTTAACCAAATTCCTGGTGCCAGTGAGTGCTAAGTTATACTTTGTCTGATATGTGTCTATCTACATAATGGTCTAGCTCTTAAGGGGGTACTTCTGGTTTAGAGGGGGTCCCAATACATTGAAGGGGTTAATATACCTATAGAGCCTGAGGGATCTGAGTCCACTGTCTTTGTCTGGCTGTAGTGTTATTGAAAGTGTTATACAAGATTACTACAACTGAGCTATTGCTTTTAGTAATGTTATTTTATGTTCAACTAACTGTCCTCATTATATATATAATAACTTGTTTGTCATATTATCAAGCCCAAAAGTGGCTATAGTCCAAGCTAACTTGCCTCCGTTAAATGATTTACTGTGGCATACAGGTCCAAAAGTGGCCTTTTTATAAGTTAGGAGGTGTATACTAATATAAAAAGAGAGGTTTCAATCATATTTGCCTATTTATAATTTGTATAAAGTTATAAGCATGTGTCATTTTTAGGCGGTGAGGTATATATATAAAAACTTGTTTTTCATATTATCAAGCCCAAAAGTGGCTATAGCCCAAGCTAACTTGCCTCCGTTAAATGATTTACTGTGGCATACAGGTCCAAAAGTGGCCTTTTTATAAGTTAGGAGGTGTATACTAATATAAAAAGATAGGTTTCAATCATATTTGCCTATTTATAATTTGTATAAAGTTATAAGCATGTGTCATTTTTATGCAGTGAGGTCTGTATTTACCTCTGTATTTTGTTTTTTGTTCTCTTTAAGTCATGGCGAATTTCATCTGCTTTGTAACTGTTTGCTTAAAACCTCAATAAACTATTTAAAATATAAAAAGCAAGAATGTAAGTTTAGATGCCTGCCCATTTTTGGTGAACAACCTGGGTTGTCCTTGCTGATTGGACAGCACCAATAAACAAGTACTGTCCATGGTTCTGAAACAAAAATTTGCTGGCTCCTTAGCTTAGATGCCTTCTTTATCAAATAAAGATAGCAAGAGAATGAAGAAAAATTAATAATAGAAGTAAATTAGAAAGTTGCTTAAAATTACATGCTCTATCTGAATAATGAAAGGGAAAAAAAATTGGGTTCAGTGTCCCTTTAATACTTTTTTGTTGTTGCAATAACTCAAACTACTGCATACATTAGCTTTACATTTCCAGGATTTATATTAGCTGGAATAATTAATGACTAGTCTTAGGCAATTTTGTAGCTCAATTCAAAAATGTTAATCAAACTAGACTGACTTGCTGTAAACTGAACACAAATAATACAGCCTATTTTGACTTCATGCTGGTGCATTAACAACATTATTTGGAGGACCTCATTTCTCATGATATGGTTACTGTCATGTTAGTAGAGAGATTGTTATCCTACCTATGATCAGAGTTGTCAGTGCATCAGCAAAGCATTTTCATCTTCTCAGAGCGCTGCTATAGTATTCAATTTGTTCTGAAATAAACAGCTTATCGTCTCAACCCTTCATGTTTGCATGAAAATATATATTACCAGATTTAGAGAATAATATTCTATTTGAGACATAGAGAATCACTTTAAAATGGGTTAGTGGTGAACAGATACAAAGACCTGGAGTGGCCCTGGGCCATAGGTTGAACAACCGTGTTCTATATCTTAAATCTATTTTTTTAAACTTGTTTATAGCATGTTTCTCTTCTCATAAGAAAACCAGCAGTGTGCATTTAATTGTAAGAATATTGCATATAGGCTTTTATTTTATTTTTCTTCTCACTACACAGGTTTTCTAGTAAAAGAACATGCCAATCTAAACTTATATATTGAAATCAGCAATGGACCGCATGAATAAAAGAAGCAAGACAGTTCATTTCAGCACAAGATAGAGATCATGCTGAATACTTTCTAGAGAAAATATTAAAATGCTATCATGGGAAACCTCAGCTGCTGCGTCTGCTCTGTATGCCAGATGTATGTTGACTTCATCACCTGCAAATACTTCACGTTGAGTTTCTGTAATGCTGAGTTTAAACCAGTGGGAAGCAACTATCACTTGTAATAGCAATAAAACTGAAAAATAAACTAGCATTTGTTGGGCATAAAAGAAACATCAGCACAGTTCAGAGAAATCCCTATTCAAGTTTCTTGCAGTATAATCTTGTTGGGCACATGCACAGTTTTAAAACTGGTGTTCTGCGGTTTGATGTATAGTGAACCGGCTCGCTGGTTCTGTGTCAGCAAGAATGTAACTTGCATGTAAAGAGAATGTAAGGTTACAAACTGACAGGCAATGCTGGCTGCTGCAGTACATATAGTTTGCAGACCACTAACCTCATAGTGCGATTGTAACATAAAGAAGTTATAACGTAAAACTACATTATGAACAAGTAGCCATAGAGGGACATTCCAGCGGCAATTGGAATCCACATGGATGCATTTCATTATTGAACAGAAGCATTTTTGTAATATACATGCATTAGCAAAAATGTTAATAATAAAAGCTATAGCTGTTTCAAATGTGTATTGAAGTATGCACCATGCACCAGCATTTTAAACACATCACTTGTTTAGACATCTTAAAGTGCTTGTATCATGTGACTACGGGGCCGATCTATCAAGCTCCGAACGGAGCTTGATGACCCGTGTTTCTGGCGAGCCTGCAGGCTCGCCAGAAACAGCAATTGTGAAGCAGCGGTCACAAAGACCACTGCTCCATAACCTGTCCGCCTGCTCTGAGCAGGCGGACAGACATCGCCGCAATTCAACCCGGTCGCGTATGATCGGGTTGATTGACACCCCCCTGCTGGCGGCTTATTGGCCGCGAGTCTGCAGGGGGCGGCGTTGCACCAGCAGCTCTTGTGAGCTGCTGGTGAAATGCTGAATACGGAGAGCGTATTGCTCTCCGCATTCAGCGAGGTCTTGCGGACCTTATCCGCACTGTCGGATCAGGTCCACAAGACCTTTGCTAAATAGAGGCCAATGACTCAATTTGCTAATTACTGACATGATACAAGCCCCACTGATGCTCTGAGCAGCTGCCATATTTAAAATGCTGGTGCACTGAGAATATCTAGCTCAGGGCCGGACTGGGAGTGGGAATAAAAAAAGCAGCCCTGGAAAAATTGTAGAAGACCAGCCCACCAGCCCTATAATCAGTCAAAGCTATATATTATTTTATTTTATTTATAAAATATTTTACCAGGAAGGATACATTGAGATTTCTCTCGTTTTCAAGTATGTCCTGGGTCCACAAAACATTGCATTGATACAATAGGGTACAATAAAATACAAAAACAATAATAAAAATACACATTATATGCAAACATTTAACATAGAACTGGTAGGAAATATTTAATCAACCATGACAGGTGCATTTTGTTTTGAGATATGTATAGAGGGATCTCTTAAAGGATTTTAGGCTTGGGGAAGTTTTTAAAGTGTGAGGGAGGTCGTTCCATAATTGTGGTGCTCTGTAGGAAAAGGAGGATCGAGCTGCTTTCTTTTTGTATTGAGGCATGCTAAATAATGTGCTGGTACTGGATCGGAGGTTATAGGAGGTGGGAATAGCCGGGGTGAGAATTCTGCTCAGGTAGGGTGGGAGCTTCCCAGAAAGGCTCTTAAACACAAGACAGGAAAGATAGAGGGTGCGTCTGGATTCCAGCGACAGCCAGTTTAGTTCTTTTAGCATGTCACAATGGTGGGTCTTGTAGTTACATTGTAGCACAAAGCGGCAGAACGAGTTATACAATGTATTAAGTTTATTAAGGTGAGTTTGCGGAGCAGGTGCGTATACCAAGTCCCCATAATCCATGATAGGCATCAGCATTTGCTGTACAATCTTTTTCTTTACTGTAGGGCTGAGGCAAGATTTGTTTCTGTACAGGGCACCTAATTTTTGATAAAGTTTAGATGCAAGTTTTTCTATGTGGAGGCCAAAAGATAGATTAGGGTGGTCTAAGAACATACCCAAGTATTTGAAAGAGTGGACTGCGGTAAGCGTGCATTTGGATTTTGTTTTGATGCGTAGATGGGAATTTTGTAATTTGTGTAATTTAGGCCCAGTTCCAAAGATCATTGTGACAGTTTTGTCAGTGTTTAGGAAGAGTTTGTTTTTTGAGATCCACTTTTCTACCTCTGTGAACTGGTCTTGGAGCACTGCTTCAAGCTGCGGCAGATCAGATTTGTTTGCATAAATTACCGTGTCGTCTGTGTACATGTGTACAGTTGAGGATTTGCAGACATTAGGTAAATCATTTATAAATAATGTGAATAGTAGGGGGCCGAAAATGAAACCTTGGGGAACACCACACGTGACTAGGAGAGGGAGGGAGTCACTGTTAGAAACAGAGACGTATTGTGATCGATCCGATACATATGATCTTAAGATCTAAACCAGGTTAACGGACGATCAGCAATACCAGAGTTTTTTAGTTTGAGCAGTAGTATGTCGTGGTCCACTGTGTCAAAAGCCTTAGCAAAATAGCTCCAGTTACGTCTCCTTGTTCCATGACAGTTTGGATGTTGTTGCAAACTTTTAGGAGGGCAGTTGTAGTGTAGTGATTCGGTCGAAAACCTGATTGATCAGGGGTCAGATAGTTAGAATGTTGGTAATACTCTCATAATTGCGTATGGACGCATTTTTCTAAGATTTTTGACAAAACTGGTTTTTCATTTTTAGATTATTAAGGTGTTTCTTAAAGACATTGATGGGTACAGGTCTAAAATTGAACTTCTCTATATTGGGTCTTTGCTGTTTTAGTGGGGCCTGATCCACATTTGTAGCTTCAGGATGCATGCCATTTATTAGCTTGTCAATCAGGGTGGTGGAGCATCCGACAAAATAATTGTTAAAGGCATATATATATTGTGTGTAATAGTTATATGTTTGTGTGTGTGTATATATATATGCACATATATATCCTATAATATAAAAGGCCAAATGTGTTTGTCCGAAGCTGTCATGTGCAGTAGAAACAGCACAAGGACAAACACACCTGGCCTTACCTGACATGCTGTTTGCAGCGAAAGTGGGCGTGGCCGGGCACGAGAGAGAGGGGAGATAAATAGAAAGAAAGAGTGAGATACAAAAAGAGATAGGAAAGAGCTAAAGAGAGGGGGAAAGAGCAAAAGAGAGGGGAAAGAGCAAAATAGAGGGAAGAGAGAGCGCAAAAGAGAGGGGGGAGAGAGAGCAAAAAAGAGGGGAGAAAGACAGAGCAAAAGAGAGGGGGGAGAGAGGGATGGAGAGAGAGAGAGAGCAAAAAAAAGGAGAGAGACAGAGCAAAAGAGAGGGGGTAGAGAGAGAGCGCAAAAGAGAGGGGGAGAGAGCAATAGAGAGGGGAGAGAGAGAGCAAAAAAGAGGGGAGAAAGACAGAGCAAAAGAGAGGGGGGAGAGAGGGATGGAGAGAGAGAGAGCAAAAAAAAGGAGAGAGACAGAGCAAAAGAGAGGGGGTAGAGAGAGAGCGCAAAAGAGAGGGGGGGAGAGAGAGTGCCAAAAAGAGGGGGAGAGAGGGAGCGCAAAAGAGAGGGGGAGAGAGCGCAAAAGAGAGAGAGAACGCAAAAGAGAGGGGGGAGAGAGAGAGCGCAAAAGAGGGGAGAGAGAGAGCACAAAAGAGAGGGGGGAGAGAGAGCGTAAAAGAGAGGGGGAGAGAGAGCAAAAGAGAGGGAAGAGAGGGAGCAAAAGAGAGGGGGAGAGAGCAAAAGAGAGGGGGAGAGAGAGAGCAAAAGAGAGGTGGAGCGAGAGAGAGCGCAAAAGAGAGGGTGAGAGAGAGCAAAAGAGAGGGGGGAGAGAGAGAGCAAAAGAGAGGTGGAGTGAGAGAGAGCGCAAAAGGGGGGGAGAGAGCAAGGGGTGGGACCGCTTTACTGCAAAAAATGGCCCGTGTGAACGGGCTTTAGGACTAGTATACACATATATATATATATATATATATATATATATATATAGAGAGAGAGAGAGAGAGAGAGAGAGAGAGAGAGAGAGAGAGAGAGAGAGAGAGAGAACAAGTCAGTCAGCAGGTCTTAGCAATAAACATATCCTTGATAACTACTGTAGGATACCCACTCTTGCGCTCAAAATCAAAGCCCTAAAAAAAAATACAAACGAATTATATCCCTTTAGAAGAGAACTGACCTGCCTCCCAGGGAACCGCAGTCTGTCCTACAAGTTTTCAAGTACAGTTTCCGCGGCGCGTAGATATCTCGGTCTGCTCTGTGTTGGTGAGGTGATCCAGTCAGGTGACTACCCAGTACCCTTAGCTATTCTGACACTGACCACTCACTGCTGACTGCTGTACACTTGCCTAATGCCAATCAATTGCCTTTTGGAATGGAGGCAGAACGGCCGCAGATGAGGATCTGTCTTGTCACCTATTGAGCTCAAAAAGCAGGCCGGCCACTTCGCTCCCTCACTGGCTGTTCACATGTGCTGCTGAGCTCTCTCAGTCTCTATTTGTGTAGCTGCCAACTGCCGGCCCTGGTGGGTGGCGGCCCACCGGGATTTTTCCCGGTCTCCCGGCGGCCCAATCCGGCCCTGATCTAGCTATGCTTCACATGCATGTGCAGATTAAAATGCTATCACTAAAACAGTGATAACTTTTACTAGAAGCATTTTTGCCAATACATATATATTGCAAATATGTTTCTATTCAAAGATGTAATTCATATATGTGCATTTAAATCTTGACTGGAAAGTCCCTTTAACATCATGCTGAGTGGGGTCAGATGTATATTCTTAAATACTTATATTATTCTTATATTCTTAAATACTCAATAATTGAAAGTTAAATAAAATGTACATCAAATAAAAATTAACATCTCAAACTCACTACAAACACACACAAAACTTGAAGATTTTGAATTAAAATGGCTACTGTATAATAATCTACAAGTAAAAGTAAGAACATTATTTATATATTATTGTAATAAATACATATTTAAGATTAGATTTTATTGCCAGTTGAAGACCGGTTTCTCCCAAAATGTTCTCATCAATATCTTATCTTTTATTTTTACCTTCAAGATAAATTGAGTGAGCAATACTGAAAGCATAGTATTTCTGAGACATCTAATTGTTTTACATTCCAGAACAGCTAATTGTATACATAATCTTAGCTCCCTCTCACATTATTATTCAGTGTTTCTCTAGTAATCTGAATCAAGGGAATATTAAATTCTGTGAATATAATTGTTCAAGAAATTAGAAAATTACACTTAACCTTTTTTTTATTATTAAATGGTGCTCTTCCCTAACAGGTAGATTTCTTTCAACTAAATACTTTCGTAGCTGCAAAAAGCATCTAATTATCTAACTTACAGTACTATAATTTACCTAAAACTAGAACCCTAGCACATTTGCTTGTCTCCAAGCACTCACAGTACGATTGTATAGAATCGCAAGTCAGCATGTACAGTGCCCCAATACTTCAAGCAAGTATTTTATGTTAAACATTGATTCTTATAAATTTATAATCATTACACAAATTTGTCACTAAATTTGGGATTGAGAAATTTTAAGATGGGAAAACATTTTCATTATAGGAACATGAGAATTATTATACAAAACAAAACAGCTCTAAATTTCAGTCTTCAAGGAAACCTTTTGGTCCAGGTTTTAAGTATTGCCCTTCTTATGACTTTTTTACCTGTTCTCAGGTAAGGAGATACTGTAAAGGGGCATTTAATCCAATATTTTGCTTTGCTTATTCAGGTAGAGCAGTGTTTCTCAACAGCAGTCCTCAAATACCCCCCACAGGCCAGGTTATCATTTTAGCTAATACAGTGCACAGGGGAAGTAATCAGCTGATAAGTTATACCATGGTTACTAAAAACGTCAAGAAAAGAAGAAGGCGCCACAATGGTGCAAAATCAACAACAATCGGATAACATTCAAGCAATTCCCATCATACTCACAAATTTTAAGGCACTTGAGAAGTGCTACAACAGCCTACTGGGCCTTTAGGAGCCGTCCAGAAAGCTCAGACCACGGTTGCACCACCACCAGACGTCCACAACCTTCTGCACCTAAATATCCTAGTGCTACTGCTCAAAAAGGCAGATAGACGACACTTGTAATCCAGGTGATTATGACCTTTCAGAGTCTCTCAGGCTAAAAAGCTTAAAAACACACGCATCTGGTGTGTGATATAAATAAATCGTGCTTTAAAGTGTCTGGGTTGAAGTGTCTATCGATCGAGAGAAGGTTGTGGACGTCTGGTGGCGGTGCAACCGTGGTCTGAGCTTTATGGGCGGTTCCTAAAGGTCCAGCAGGCTGTTGTAGCACTTCTCAAGTGTCTTACAATTTGTGAGTATGATGGGAATTGCTTGAATGTAATTCAATCGTTGTTGATTTTACCCCATTGTGGCGTCTTCTTTTCTTGACGTTTTTGGATTATCCTTGCTCAACGCTTCATTGAGCCTTTGGAAAGAGCAAGCTGCTGTTTCCCTTTTGTTGAAGATCCATTGCTTGGACTCCAAGTCATTCTAGACACGTTTTTACTATTTGGGACTCACACATTGGGACTCCAATATCGTAATTCTATTATTACATATTTCTTTATATTGTACTATTGTATTATTGTATCACTTTATCACAGTATTTTGTGTAAACCCCATTCTAGTTTGGGCAACTTTTTCACCTAGATAACTAATTGCTAGGTGCATTGCAAATTAACTTTAGAGTATTAGATTGGCGCTTCCAAACTTTTTTCATATATACCATGGTTACTAACCTGCTCTTAACCATCAGCTGATTATTTCACCTGTGCACTGGTTCAGCTATAATGTAAAAAACTGGCCTGCTGGGGGTACTTGAGAAATAATTAGGTAGAGCATACAGTTTTAAACAACTTTCAAATTTACTTATCAAATGTGCTTCATTCTCTTGGTATCCTTAGTTGAAGGAGCAGCATTGCACCACTGTGAGCTAGCCAAACACATTAGGTGAGCCAATGATAAGGCATATACAGTATGTGCAACCACCAACAACATCTAGCTCCCAGTAATGCATTTCTGCTCCTGAGCCTACTTAGGTATGCTTTTCAACAAAGGATACCAAGAGAATGAAACACATTTTAATAACAGGAATGAATTGGAATGTTGTTTAAAATAACATGGTATGTTTCATTTTAACTTTGCTGTCTCTTTAAATCTGGCTTGCTAGTGTACTCTTAGTGTCATGTGTTTATTGTTCATGCACAATTGACAAACTCAGCAGAAATTGAAGTTATGCTGATCTGGCATTTACATCAGTTTAGCAAGGCATGCTGGTCTTTCATGTCTAATTGCATTTTAGTATGTTTGAGCTGCATTGTTTTGAGTGCCAGCCTTTCCAGATTAATAGACAAGAATAAAGTTGGTATATATGGCGCCATAAATTATTTACACAAAAGAGAACCTGTATTGTTTAACACTAATTAAATCATCCTTCTTTAAAATAAAAAAATATAGAGGTCTTGATAAAAAAAGGACAGCTAATTTTAGAGTTTCATTTGTTTTGTATACATGGTTTATAGGCAAATATGTTTCTTTTGCAAGATAATTTGCTCCTTTGCTAACAGATAACACCAGCATCTATGATGGACCAAGAATCTTTTTCTATCCAGGATGTCATTATAAAATGCAAGATGTCAAATTAATGGTAAAAGTCCAGATCACATACCCAACTTCTGTAATGATCTTTAAAGGTTAAAGGCAGTTAGCATTTTCATTTGTTAGTATCAATAGTAATATAACTAATAATATAACTAAAAAATGTGCAGTTACATTTGTTTAGGTCTAACCTGTGTCCATGATATAGTTATCAAACACTACTAAAGGAATTGTCAGGCGTACAAATCATTTTCTTCTTTTTTTATAGTTTTTTTTTAATTATGCAATTTGTTATACAGAAATTACCAACACTTTCAATCTGACATTTAACTCACTTATTGTAGCTGTTTGTGTGCTTATATAATCATGCGATAGTTTAGGTTCTCAATCTCGTACTTTTATGAACTTTAAATATATACCCTTTGACCACTATTTTGATAGTCTCTGAATGCACATCTTAAAGGGACAGTCAACCATAGAATTGTTATTGTTTTAAAAGATAGATAATCCCTTTATTACTCATTCCCCAGTTTTGCATAACCAACACAGTTATATTAATATACTTTTTACCTTTGTGATTACCTTGTATCTAGGAACCTTCTTCCAGCCCCCTGATCACATGACTGTGACTGTTTATTATCTATTGTCTTAAATTTAGCATTGTTTTGTGCTAGATTTTAAATAACTTTCTGTGCCTGAACACAGTGTTATCTATATAGCCCACGTGTACTTTCTGTCTCTTTGTGTTGAAAAGAGATTAAAAAGCATGTGATAAGAGGCAGCCCTCAAAGGCTTAGAAATTAGCATATGAGCCTACCTATGTTTAGTTTAAACTAAGAATACCAAGAGAAAAAAGCAAATTTGATGATAAAAGTAAATTGGAAAGTCAATTAAAATTAAAAGTCCTATCTGAATAATGAAAGTTTAATTTATACTTGACTGTCCCTTTAAATTAAAATCCTTCAATGAACCATTAAGAAATATCCCACACTTTTCTTTAGTCTGACCTTCAGCAAAAATATCCCTATCACACTCATTAATAAAACAGCTGAAGTTCTCAGTAAAGAAAACCCTACATCACTATATTAAATAGACAAGAAAAACCTTCTTAGTAACAATATTCTTAGGGGCATATTTATCAATGTGCGAGCGGACATGATACGAAGTAACATATCATGTCCGCCGCACATCGATAAATGCCCACAGCATACGCTGTTGGCGTTTATCATTGCACCAGCAGATCTTATGAACTGCTAGTGCAATACCGCCCCCTGCAGATTCGGCCGCTAGCAGAGTGTGTCAATCAACCTGATCTTATTCGTACTCAAAACAGACGGACAAGTTATGAAGCAGCTTGATAAATATGCCCCTTAATCTGAGATAAAAAGCATCTAACAAAATTACAATCTTACTCTTTCTTTAATTATGTTACTTATTATTGAATCCCATTCAGATTTTATCACTAGTTCAGAAAGCAAAACCAAAAATGTTGTTAGTTTGATTGCTTCATCCAACAAGATGGTATCAGATGGGTAGAGATTGAAAGTTATGTCCCCTGATCCTCCTCCATAACCACGTCATCGGCAGCAAGAGATTTTGGAAAATTCTCCGGGATTTCAGAAACCATCTTTGGTTCAGTCTTTGCCTTCTCCCCCTTCATGTAAGTGACAATGTAGAGCAACAACATCTGAATGTGCTTTCCTATCAGGCACCAGTTTAGGACAGGATTGAAGGCTGTTGACTTTGCAGTGTGTGATAATCTTGTTCCTCACAGTTTCTGCATCTAGTCACTGGTCAATGATCAAGCAAATGTCCAAATCAACTGCTTCTGTAGCAGCACTGTGGCGTATTAGGATCATATAGAAATTCACTGTTTCCACGAATAGAGAAATCATGTGGAGGGCGTATTTTACTTTCAAAGAAGTCTTTCTCTGGCACAAAGTTGGTCCAGAATCTCCTTTATCCATTACACTTTTCCAAATTGATTACTTCCTTCTAGAGTATACAATGTACCCTAATCAGGAATGTTTAAACCTGTTGATCTGTCCATTCATTGTATGTTACTACAGTTGCAACAGTTCTTCTATCTTTCTTAGCACAACCCTCAAGCCTTATCCTGGTTAGTGCCATTGTGGCTGCTCTTTAGAGGTCTCTCTGGTAATCTGCAGCTGTACTTCCTCAGAGAAAGGACACATCATATAGTCCTCTGCATGACTTGTCCAGGATGCAAAATAAATTCCAAAACACCTTCAAGCACAATCTACTGAACATGATCCAACCCATCTTACTCACAAGCTACTTTTTCAATTTTAACTAAATATATAAAGAAAGAGTCTGGACACCTTCTCACCGTCTTAGCCTTTCAGGTAAGACTAAGATCTCTCAACTTAGTCTAATTAATTTTTATTTAAGAACTTCAGGAGTGTGAAAGGCGCTGGGAAGCTGAGGGTTAATATAAATGAGTCAAATGACTGATAGTATAAAAAGTGTCTGTGACTGTTCGTTAATTCTGTCTATAGATGAATTAAAGAATTGTTGTTTAACAAGGTTTAAATATGGGTGGAATTATGTCCCATATGAGTTAGAGAAAATTATTTATATAGCGAATTCAGTTAGGATAATCAACCCAACAACTAGGTAAAATAAACAAATGAGATTTAATAAAACAATTTTGCATATATAAAATACAGTAAAATACAGTTGTGGCCACAACTACAAATAAAAATGATGATTCGCAACAGTATCGGAAATATACACAGTGAATGTGTTGTTTGTCAAAGCATTCCTTATAGGCCTTCAAATGACATATCGTTTAGAATGTTATGATGTTTAACACTTAATAGTGAAGATAAACAATTATTAGCTAAGAAATTTTGCACTCAATAGTGAAGTATAATACTTGGTAGTGAAGATGTTAAAAAGTCTTATTAGCAGTAACCATAAATTTATTTCTTGATAATCCTTGTTTTGTTAGTGATTAATATCAAAGTTCCAAGAACTCCTTATGCTTTTAGCACAAGAGGTTACAGGTGATGTGAGAGAAATTGACAATTCTTCAGTGTCAAGTTTTTACTTAAGTGATGCAATTTTGTATCCAAAATAAATAGTAACTCTTCTCAATACAATTGTAACTTTTTTCAAGTTTAACTTCTTTCAAGTGTAACTTTTTTTCAAATGTGCAGTGTTATTCCGGTTATAAAATATATGCAGCTGTGTGTTACGTGAGAGACGATGATTGTATTCAAAGTTGTTAATACAGTAATCACAGTATTCCAAGTCCGATAATATATCAGTATGTTTCTTGTAGATATTGTGAACGAGGTGTAATGGATATGGCTAAAGACAGACTTACCTGGCTGCGCTCCCTGGCCGGCGTTGTCCCTGCACGGCGGAAGTACTCGCAGCCGCTTCACTGTCGGATGTAGCCCTGTTTATTCTCCACTGGTTTCGTAAGGTACTATGCTGCGTGATATTCCTCCTGTGGTTAGCAGCTATCTTAGGATGAGTTCTGTACAAACACTGGCATTACATCCAAAAAGACCCATTTTTAAACGATATTGCACAATCAAAACCCAAAATCATCTATAGAAAATGTAAAAATTTAAAGTCAATACTAGCCCCCAGTGAATACAATAAAGGTAAATCGAACAAAGATGTTCTAGGGAATAATCTTGAAGGATACTATCCTTGCCATAAATGTAAAGCCTGCAAATTCAGTAAGAGGAGTAAAATGGTTGAATCAACAAACTCTAATTTCAAATTGAAAATTAAAGATACCATAAAATGTACTGACATAAATGTGGTCTATTTGATCCAATGTCCGTGTAAAAGAAAATACTTAGGCCAAACGGGACAACCTCTCAAAGATAGAATAAGACAACATCTGAATAATATTGAAAGAGGCTTTGAAGATCACCAACTATCCCTACACTTCAAAAAAGAACACAATCAGAGCACCAAAGGGTTATTATATTGGGGTCTTAGGAAAATACTATCCAAAAGAGGGGGTGACATAACAAAAAAACTACTCTTAGTAGAAGCTGAATTGATAGTAAATTTTTCATCATTAATCCCAGGAGGGCTTAACGCAGAACTAGACCTCAATCCCTTTTTCTTTCATGTAATTAGCAAGAGTCCATGAGCTAGTGACGTATGGGATATACATTCCTACCAGGAGGGGCAAAGTTTCCCAAACCTCAAAATGCCTATAAATACACCCCTCACCACACCCACAATTCAGTTTTACAAACTTTGCCTCCTATGGAAGTGGTGAAGTAAGTTTGTGCTAGATTCTATGTTGATATGCGCTCCACAGCAAGTTGGAGCCCGGTTTTCCTCTCAGCGTGCAGTGAATGTCAGAGGGATGTGAGGAGAGTATTGCCTATTTGAATGCAGTGATCTCCTTCTACGGGGTCTATTTCATAGGTTCTCTGTTATCGGTCGTAGAGATTCATCTCTTACCTCCCTTTTCAGATCGACGATATACTCTTATTTATATACCATTACCTCTGCTGATTTTCGTTTCAGTACTGGTTTGGCTTTCTACAAACATGTAGATGAGTGTCCTGGGGTAAGTAAATCTTATTTTCTGTGACACTCTAAGCTATGGTTGGGCACTTTATTTATAAAGTTCTAAATATATGTATTCAAACATTTATTTGCCTTGACTCAGAATGTTCAACATTCCTTATTTTCAGACAGTCAGTTTCATATTTGGGATAATGCATTTGAATCATTCATTTTTTCTTACCTTAAAAATTTGACTTTTTTTCCCTGTGGGCTGTTAGGCTCG
This sequence comes from Bombina bombina, assembly GCF_027579735.1. NCBI lineage: Eukaryota > Metazoa > Chordata > Amphibia > Anura > Bombinatoridae > Bombina > Bombina bombina. The sequence continues at coordinate 1,091,269,035 of NC_069502.1, forward strand.
CGGGGGCTGAAAATGCTTCATTTTATTGCGTCATTCTTGGCGCTGACTTTTTTGGCGCAAAAAATCTTTTCTGTTTCCGGCGTCATACGTGTCGCTGGAAGTTGCGTCATTTTTTGACGTCCTTTTGCGCCAAAAATGTCGGCGTTCCGGATGTGGCGTCATTTTTGGCGCCAAAAAGCATTTAGGCGCCAAATAATGTGGGCGTATTATTTGGCGCCAAAAAATATGGGCGTCGCTTTTGTCTCCACATTATTTCAGTCTCATTTTTTCTTTGCTTCTGGTTACTAGAAGCTTGTTTATTGGCATTTTTTCCCATTCCTGAAACTGTCATTTAAGGAATTTGATCAATTTTGCTTTATATGTTGTTTTTTCTCTTACATATTGCAAGATGTCTCACGTTGCATCTGAGTCAGAAGATACTTCAGGAAAATCGCTGTCTAGTGCTGGAACTACCAAAGCTAAGTGTATCTGCTGTAAACTTTTGGTAGCTATTCCTCCGGCTGTTGTTTGTATTAATTGTCATGACAAACTTGTTAAAGCAGATAATATTTCCTTTAGTAATGTACCATTGTCTGTTGCAGTTCCCTCAACATCTAAGGTGCAGAATGTTCCTGATAACATAAGAGATTTTGTTTCTGAATCCATCAAGAAGGCTATGTCTGTTATTTCTCCTTCTAGTAAACAATCTTTTAAAACTTCTCTCTCTACAGATGAATTTTTAAATGAACATCATCATTCTGATTCTGATGACTCTTCTGGTTCAGAGGATTCTGTCTCAGAGATTGATGCTGATAAATCTTCATATTTATTTAAAATGGAATTTATTCGTTCTTTACTTAAAGAAGTACTAATTGCTTTAGAAATAGAGGATTCTGGTCCTCTTGATACTAATTCTAAACGTTTAGATAAGGTATTTAAATCTCCTGTGGTTATTCCAGAAGTTTTTCCTGTTCCTAATGCTATTTCTGAAGTAATTTCCAGAGAATGGGATAAATTGGGTAATTCATTTACTCCTTCTAAACGTTTTAAGCAATTATATCCTGTGCCGTCTGACAGATTAGAATTTTGGGACAAAATCCCTAAAGTCGATGGGGCTATTTCTACCCTTGCTAATAATTTGATCTGTGATGCCATTTTTGATATTATCAGAGTTGATGTCAGGTTTATGTCTCTAGCTATTTTAGCTAGAAGAGCTTTATGGCTTAAAACTTGGAATGCTGATATGGCTTCTAAATCAACTCTACTTTCAATTATTTGGTTCTCAGTTGGATTCCATTATCTCAACTGTTACTGGTGGGAAAGGAACTTTTTTACCACAGGATAAAAAATCTAAGGGTAAAAACAGGGCTAATAATCGTTTTCGTTCCTTTCGTTTCAACAAAGAACAAAAGCCTGATCCTTCATCCTCAGGATCAGTTTCAGTTTGGAAACCATCTCCAGTCTGGAATAAATCCAAGCCTCCTAGAAAGGCAAAGCCTGCTTCTAAGTCCACATGAAGGTGCGGCCCTCATTCCAGCTCAGCTGGTAGGGGGCAGGTTAAGTTTTTTCAAAGAAATTTGGATCAATTCTGTTCACAATCTTTGGATTCAGAACATTGTTTCAGAAGGGTACAGAATTGGTTTCAAGATGAGACCTCCTGCAAAGAGATTTTTTCTTTCCCGTGTCCCAGTAAATCCAGTGAAAGCTCAAGCATTTCTGAATTGTGTTTCAGATCTAGAGTTGGCTGGAGTAATTATGCCAGTTCCAGTTCTGGAACAGGGGATGGGGTTTTATTCAAATCTCTTCATTGTACCAAAGAAGGAGAATTCCTTCAGACCAGTTCTGGATCTAAAAATATTGAATCGTTATGTAAGGATACCAACGTTCAAAATGGTAACTGTAAGGACTATCTTGCCTTTTGTTCAGCAAGGGCATTTTATGTCCACAATAGATTTACAGGATGCATATCTGCATATTCCGATTCATCCAGATCATTATCAGTTCCTGAGATTCTCTTTTCTGGACAAGCATTACCAGTTTGTGGCTCTGCCGTTTGGCCTAGCTACAGCTCCAAGAATTTTTACAAAGGTTCTCGGTGCCCTTCTGTCTGTAATCAGAGAACAGGGTATTGTGGTATTTCCTTATTTGGATGATATCTTGGTACTTGCTCAGTCTTTACATTTAGCAGAATCTCATACGAATCGACTTGTGTTGTTTCTTCAAGATCATGGTTGGAGGATCAATTCACCAAAAAGTTCATTGATTCCTCAGACAAGGGTAACCTTTCTGGGTTTCCAGATAGATTCAGTGTCCATGACTCTGTCTTTAACAGACAAGAGACGTCTAAAATTGATTTCAGCTTGTCGAAACCTTCAGTCACAATCATTCCCTTCGGTAGCCTTATGCATGGAAATTCTAGGTCTTATGACTGCTGCATCGGACGCGATCCCCTTTGCTCGTTTTCACATGCGACCTCTTCAGCTCTGTATGCTGAATCAATGGTGCAAGGATTACACAAAGATATCTCAATTAATATCTTTAAACCGATTGTACGACACTCTCTAACGTGGCGGACAGATCACCATCGTTTAATTCAGGGGGCTTCTTTTGTGCTTCCGACCTGGACTGTAATTTCAACAGATGCAAGTCTCACAGGTTGGGGAGCTGTGTGGGGATCTCTGACGGCACAAGGAGTTTGGGAATCTCAGGAGGTGAGATTACCGATCAATATTTTGGAACTCCGTGCAATTTTCAGAGCTCTTCAGTCTTGGCCTCTTCTGAAGAGAGAATCGTTCATTTGTTTTCAGACAGACAATGTCACTACTGTGGCATACATCAATCATCAAGGAGAGACTCACAGTCCTCTGGCTATGAAAGAAGTATCTCGAATTCTGGTTTGGGCGGAATCCAGCTCCTGTCTAATCTCTGCGGTTCATATCCCAGGTATAGACAATTGGGAAGCGGATTATCTCAGTCGCCAAACGTTGCATCCGGGCGAATGGTCTCTTCACCCAGAGGTATTTCTTCAGATTGTTCAAATGTGGGAGCTTCCAGAAATAGATCTGATGGCGTCTCATCTAAACAAGAAACTTCCCAGGTATCTGTCCAGATCCCGGGATCCTCAGGCGGAAGCAGTGGATGCATTATCACTTCCTTGGAAGTATCATCCTGCTTATATCTTTCCGCCTCTAGTTCTTCTTCCAAGAGTAATCTCCAAGATTCTGAAGGAATCCTCGTTTGTTCTGCTGGTAGCTCCGGCATGGCCTCACAGGTTTTGGTATGCGGATCTTGTCCGGATGGCCTCTTGGCATCCGTGGACTCTTCCGCTACGACCAGACCTTCTGTCGCAAGGTCCTTTTTTCCATCAGGATCTCAAATCCTTAAATTTAAAGGTATGGAGATTGAACGCTTGATTCTTGGTCAAAGAGGTTTCTCTGACTCTGTGATTAATACTATGTTACAGGCTCGTAAATCTGTATCCAGAGAGATATATTATAGAGTCTGGAAGACTTATATTTCTTGGTGTCTTTCTCATCTTTTTTCTTGGCATTCTTTTAGAATTCCGAGAATTTTACAGTTTCTTCAGGATGGTTTAGATAAAGGTTTATCCGCAAGTTCTTTGAAAGGACAAATCTCTGCTCTTTCTGTTCTTTTTCACAGAAAGATTGCTAATCTTCCTGATATTCTTTGTTTTGTACAAGCTTTGGTTCGTATAAAACCTGTCATTAAGTCAATTTCTCCTCCTTGGAGTTTGAATTTGGTTCTGGGGGCTCTTCAAGCTCCTCCGTTTGAACCTATGCATTCATTGGACATTAAATTACTTTCTTGGAAAGTTTTGTTCCTTTTGGCAATCTCTTCTGCCAGAAGAGTTTCTGAATTATCTGCTCTTTCTTGTGAGTCTCCTTTTCTGATTTTTCATCAGGATAAGGCAGTGTTGCGAACTTCTTTTGAATTTTTACCTAAAGTTGTGAATTCTAACAACATTAGTAGGGAAATTGTGGTTCCTTCATTATGTCCTAATCCTAAGAATTCTAAGGAGAAATCATTGCATTCTTTGGATGTTGTTAGAGCTTTGAAATATTATGTTGAAGCTACTAAGTCTTTCCGAAAAACTTCTAGTTTATTTGTTATCTTTTCTGGTTCTAGAAAAGGCCAGAAAGCTTCTGCCATTTTTTGGCATCTTGGTTGAAATCTTTAATTCATCTTGCCTATGTTGAGTCGGGTAAATCTCCGCCTCAAAGGATTACAGCTCATTCTACTAGGTCAGTTTCTACTTCCTGGGCGTTTAGGAATGAAGCTTCGATTGATCAGATTTGCAAAGCAGCAACTTGGTCCTCTTTGCATACTTTTACTAAATTCTACCATTTTGATGTATTTTCTTCTTCTGAAGCAGTTTTTGGTAGAAAAGTACTTCAGGCAGCGGTTTCAGTTTGAATCTTCTGCTTATGTTTTTCATTAAACTTTATTTTGGGTGTGGATTATTTTCAGCAGGAATTGGCTGTCTTTATTTTATCCCTCCCTCTCTAGTGACTCTTGCGTGGAAAGATCCACATCTTGGGTAATCATTATCCCATACGTCACTAGCTCATGGACTCTTGCTAATTACATGAAAGAAAACATAATTTATGTAAGAACTTACCTGATAAATTCATTTCTTTCATATTAGCAAGAGTCCATGAGGCCCGCCCTTTTTTTGGGGTGGTTATGATTTTTGTATAAAGCACAATTATTCCAATTCCTTATTTTATATGCTTTCGCACTTTTTTATCACCCCACTTCTTGGCTATTCGTTAAACTGAATTGTGGGTGTGGTGAGGGGTGTATTTATAGGCATTTTGAGGTTTGGGAAACTTTGCCCCTCCTGGTAGGAATGTATATCCCATACGTCACTAGCTCATGGACTCTTGCTAATATGAAAGAAATGAATTTATCAGGTAAGTTCTTACATAAATTATGTTATTTAAGCGAAGGGTGCACTATAGAACTAGTCTTTTATCACCTCACTTAAATGAATTCATAACTCATCCAAAAAATAACTTCATATTATAACTAGATACATCTCCGATACATTAGCTAAAAATTAATCATATCTTCCAAATAGCATAACTTAGGCAAACTTAAGTTAGCTCCATACAAAAGGAGCCTTACATATATACACTATAAATAATCTAACAGGTTTATAGATTTTATACCATATATTTCCTGCTTTTACAATTCATAATAAGCAAGTAAAGTCTATTATAATTAATTAGGATATATACAAGGAACCACCGATTACGAGTAAATTAATTCAACAAATATGTTTGAATTGTTGGTTAACAATGGAATTTAAAACAATGTATATAGCGAAAAAAAAAAATGTGAGACTTTTTATTTTAAGTTAAGGAAATTTCATAATGTCCCTTTAAGTATCGATAATGTTTTGAACATACAAGACCTTTATTCCGAAATTGTGATATAACTACCTCTAAGACCATGTTTCCACATACGGGTCCCACACACGGGTACTGAAAACACTTTGAAAGGCTCCAAACAATCCACAGCAAAATATCTTGATAAAGGCACCAAGTGTGCTGAAACGCGTAGAAGTATCTGTGGATCTATTGTTGTTTGAAACTCACTCATCCCAAGATAGCTGCTAGCTGCTAACCACAGGAGGAATATCACGCAGCATAGTACCTTACGAAACCAGTGGAGAATAAACAGGGCTACATCCGACAGTGAAGCGGCTGCGAGTACTTCCGCCGTGCAGGGACAACGCGGCCAGGGAGCGCAGCCAGGTAAGTCTGTCTTTAGCCATATCCATTACACCTCGTTCACAAGGATAATAACATCTACAGAAACATACTGATATATTATCGGACTTGGAATACTGTGATTATTAACAACTTTGAATACAATCATCGTCTCTCACGTAACACACAGCTGCATATATTTTATAACCGGAATAACACTGCACATTTGAAATAAAGTTACACTTGAATGAAGTTAAACTTGAAAAAAGTTACAATTGTATTGAGAAGAGTTACTATTTATTTTGGATACAAAATTGCATCACTTAAGTAAAAACTTGACACTGAAGAATTGTCAATTTCTCTCACATCACCTGTAAACTCTTGTGCTAAAAGCATAAGGAGTTCTTGGAACTTTGATATTAATCACTAACAAAACAAGGATTATCAAGAAATAAATTTATGGTTACTGCTAATAAGACTTTTTAACATCTTCACTACCAAGTATTATACTTCACTATTGAGTGCAAAATTTCTTAGCTAATAATTGTTTATCCTCACTATTAAGTGTTAAACATCATAACATTCTAAACGATATGTCATTTGAAGGCCTATAAGGAATGCTTTGACAAACAACACATTCACTGTGTATATTTCCGATACTGTTGCGAATCATCATTTTTAATTGTAGTTGTGGCCACAACTGTATTTTACTGTATTTTATATATGCAAAATTGTTTTATTAAATCTCATTTGTTTATTTTACCTAGTTGTTGGGTTGATTATCCTAACTGAATTCGCTATATAAATAATTTTCTCTAACTCATATGGGACATAATTCCACCCATATTTAAACCTTGTTAAACAACAATTCTTTAATTCATCTATAGACAGAATTAACGAACAGTCACAGACACTTTTTATACTATCAGTCATTTGACTCATTTATATTAACCCTCAGCTTCCCAGCGCCTTTCACACTCCTGAAGTTCTTAAATAAAAACTTTTTCAATTTTACACCTGAAATGAACGAACAATTCTAAGCATATCTGTTATGATCTCCAATAGCTTTAAACTGCCACTTAAAGGGAAAGTAAATGTTTATATTCAGAGAAAAGCTTGCCCAAAGTACCAGAGCATTTTTAGGAATTTTTGCTATCACCTATTAAAACATATATATATATATAAAGTAGAGAACCTAAGGTCTTACTCTAGGCCCATTTTGGTATTTTTGATACCACTATTTGGCCCCCAGATACAATCATATAAATCATTAACTTTTCAGCAAACTTTTGGCTAGATTTAGAGTTTTGTCGGTAAGGACCCGCGTAGCTAACGCCGGCTTTTTTCTGGCCGCACCATAAAAATAACTCTGGTATTGAGAGTCCACATAAAGGCTGCGTTAGGCTCCAAAAAAGGAGCGTAGAGCATATTTAACGCAGCTTCAACTCTCGATACCAGAGTTGCTTACGGACGCGGCCCAGCCTCAAAAACGTGCTCGTGCACGATTCCCCCATAGGAAACAATGGGGCTGTTTGAGCTGAAAAAAAACCTAACACCTGCAAAAAAGCTGCGTTCAGCTCCTAACGCAGCCCCATTGTTTGCTATGCGGAAACACTTCCTACGTCTGCACCTAACACTCTAACATGTACCCCGAGTCTAAACACCCCTAACCTTACACTTATTAACCCCTAATCTGCCGCCCCGCTATCGCTGACCCCTGTATATTATTATTAACCCCTAATCTGCCGCTCCGTAAACCGCCGCTACTTACATTATCCCTATGTACCCCTAATCTGCTGCCCTAACATCGCCGACCCCTATATTATATTTATTAACCCCTAATCTGCCCCCCACAACGTCGCCTCCACCTGCCTACACTTATTAACCCCTAATCTGCCTTCCGGACCTGAGCGCTACTATAATAAAGTTATTAACCCCTAATCCGCCTCACTAACCCTATAATAAATAGTATTAACCCCTAATCTGCCCTCCCTAACATCGCCGACACCTAACTTCAATTATTAACCCCTAATCTGCCGACTGGAGCTCACCGATATTCTAATAAATGTATTAACCCCTAAAGCTAAGTCTAACACTAACACCCCCCTAACACCTAACAAAATTAATTATCTCTTATTAAATAAATTATTCCTATTTAAAGCTAAATACTTACCTGTAAAATAAATCCTAATATAGCTACACTATAAATTATAATTATATTATAGCTATTTTAGGATTAATATTTATTTTACAGGTAACTTTGTAATTATTTTAACCAGGTACAATAGCTATTAAATAGTTAATAACTATTTAATAGTTACCTAGTTAAAATAATAACAAAATTACCTGTAAAATAAATCCTAACCTAAGTTACAATTAAACCTAACACTACACTATCATTAAATTAATTAAATAAAATATCTACAATTACCTACAATTAAACCTAACACTACACTATCAATACATTAATTAAATACAATATCTACAAATAACTACAATGAAATAAACTAACTAAAGTACAAAAAATAAAAAAGAACTAAGTTACAAAAAATAAAAAAATATTTACAAACATAAGGAAAATCTTACAACAATTTTAAACTAATTACACCTACTCTAAGCCCCCTAATAAAATAACAAAGCCCCCCAAAATAAAAAATGCCCTACCCTATTCTAAATTACTAAAGTTCAAAGCTCTTTTACCTTACCAGCCCTGAACAGGGCCCTTTGCGGGACATGCCCCAAGAAGTTCAGCTCTTTTGCCTGTAAAAAAAAACATACAATACCACCCCCCCAACATTACAACCCACCACCCACATACCCCTAATCTAACCCAAACCCCCCTTAAATAAACCTAACACTAAGCCCCTGAAGATCATCCTACCTTGTCTTCACCATACCAGGTTCACCGATCCGTCCTGGCTCCAGAATCTTCATCCAACCCAAGCGGGGGCTGGCGATCCATCTTCCGGCGGCTGAAGAGGTCCAGAAGAGGCTCCAAAGTCTTCATCCTATCCGGGAAGAAGAGTAGATCCGGACCGGCAACCATCATCTTCCAAGCGGCATCTTCTAGCTTCATCCGATGAGGACCGGCTCCATCCTGAAGACCTCCACCGCGGACCCATCTTCATCCGGCGACGTCCAACTGAAGAATGACGGTTCCTTTAAGGGACGTCATCCAAGATGGCGTCCCTCGAATTCCGATTGGCTGATAGGATTCTATCAGCCAATCGGATTAAGGTAGGAATATTCTGATTGGCTGATGGAATCAGCCAATCAGAATCAAGATCAATCCGATTGGCTGATCCAATCAGCCAATCAGATTGAGCTTGCATTCTATTGGCTGATCGGAACAGCCAATAGAATGCAAGCTCAATCTGATTGGCTGATTGGATCAGCCAATCGGATTGAACTTGATTCTGATTGGCTGATTCCATCAGCCAATCAAAATATTCCTACCTTAATTCCGATTGGCTGATAGAATCCTATCAGCCAATCGGAATTCGAGGGACGCCATCTTGGATGACGTCCCTTAAAGGAACCGTCATTCTTCAGTTGGACGTCGCCGGATGAAGATGGGTCCGCGGTGGAGGTCTTCAGGATGGAGCCGGTCCTCATCGGATGAAGATAGAAGATGCCGCTTGGAAGATGATGGTTGCCGGTCCGGATCTACTCTTCTTCCCGGATAGGATGAAGACTTTGGAGACTCTTCTGGACCTCTTCAGCCGCCGGAAGATGGATCGCCAGCCTCCGCTTGGGTTGGATGAAGATTTTGGAGCCAGGACGGATTGGTGAACCTGGTATGGTGAAGACAAGGTAGGATGATCTTCAGGGGCTTAGTGTTAGGTTTATTTAAGGGGGGTTTGGGTTAGATTAGGGGTATGTGGGTGGTGGGTTGTAATGTTGGAGGGGGGGTATTGTATGTTTTTTTTTTTTTACAGTCAAAAGAGCTGAACTTCTTGGGGCATGCCCCGCAAAGGGCCCTGTTCAGGGCTGGTAAGGTAAAAGAGCTTTGAACTTTAGTAATTTAGAATAGGGTAGGGCATTTTTTTATTTTGGGGGCTTTGTTATTTTATTAGGGGGCTTAGAGTAGGTGTAAATAGTTTAAAATTGTTGTAATATTTTTCTTATGTTTGTAAATATTTTTTTATTTTTTGTAACTTAGTTCTTTTTTATTTTTTGTACTTTAGTTAGTTTATTTCATTGTAGTTATTTGTAGGTATTGTATTTAATTAATTTATTGATAGTGTAGTGTTAGGTTTAATTGTAACTTAGGTTGGGATTTATTTTACAGGTAAATTTGTAATTATTTTAACTATTTTAGCTATTAAATAGTTCTTAACTATTTAATAGCTATTGTACCTGGTTAAAATAAATACAAAGTTACCTGTAAAATAAATATTAATCCTAAAATAGCTATAATATAATTATAATTTATGTTGTAGCTATATTAGGATTTATTTTACAGGTAAGTATTTAGCTTTAAATAGGAATAATTTATTTAATAAGAGTGAATTAATTTCGTTAGATTAAAATTATATTTAACTTAGGGGGGTGTTAGTGTTAGGGTTAGACTTAGCTTTAGGGGTTAATACATTTATTAGAATAGCGGCGAGATTCGGTCGGCAGATTAGGGGTTAATAATTGAAGTTAGGTGTCGGCGATGTTAGGGAGGGCAGGTTAGGGGTTAATAAATATAATATAGGGGTCGGCGGTGTTAGGGGCAGCAGATTAGGGGTACATAGCTATAATGTAGCTGGCGGCTCTTTGCGGTCGGCAGATTAGGGGTTAATTATTGTAGGCAGGTGGCGGCGACGTTGTGGGGGGCAGGTTAGGGGTTAATAAATATAATATAGGGGTCGGCGTGTGTTAGGGGCAGCAGATTAGGGGTACATAAGGATAACGTAGGTGGCGGTCGGCAGATTAGGGGTTAAAAAAATGTAATCGAGTTGCGGCGATGTGGGGGGACCTCGGTTTAGGGGTACATAGGTAGTTTATGGGTGTTAGTGTACTTTAGAGTACAGTAGTTAAGAGCTTTATGAACCGGCGTTAGCCCAGAAAGCTCTTAACTACGGACTTTTTTCTGCGGCTGGAGTTTTGTCGTTAGAATTCTAACGCTCACTTCAGACACGACTCTAAATACCGGAATTAGAAAAATCCCATTGAAAAGATAGGATACGCAATTTTCGTAAGGGGATCTGCGGTATGGAAAAGTCGCGGCTGAAAAGTGAGCGTTAGACCCTTTTTTGAGTGACTCCAAATACCGGAGGTAGCCTAAAACCAGCGTTAGGAGCCTCTAACGCTGGTTTTCACGGCTACCGCCAAACTCTAAATCTAGGCCTTTGGGTTTCTCGCTGAAATTCTTTACACACATCTTCTGCAATCTTAAGACAAATGGTTGTAAAAGCTTCTCTGGGATCCCCTATGTTCAGAAAGAGCAGACATGTGTGGCTTTGCCATTGGTTTTGGGCAATTAAAAGGCCACAAATTGCTTGTGCGCACCATACTTTAAATTAATGGCAGTGAAGAGGTTAGTCAGCTTCTACGATTCATTTTTCATTTAGTGTAGAGATTTCCCCTTCCACCCCAACCTGATCTTTTGTGATAGATCTCTAACTCCTCCCCTTTCCCCCACTGGTTGTCACCATTTTACGGTACTGGCAGATAGACTGCCAGTATGTAGTTTAGTTTTTATATATATATATATATATTTATTTGTAGGGGTCCCTCCTCACCCTCACACCTCCTTGATCCCCCCCCACTGACCACCGCCATGTGACCACCACCAAACGATGTGATGTTTAAATTTTATTTAAAAAGTATAATTTATTATTTTAAAATGTTCTGTAATGTAGTGGATCCCCTTTCACCTTCTCTCCCCCTCCAGACATTAATGTGCCATTGTGCGGGCCCCATCCCTCTGTCTCCCTTCATAAACTATTCTGCGGGGTAGGGTACAACTCCCCTCGCTTCCCCCTCCACCACTGGGCCAATCAACTCACCTCTCTCCTTCCCTCCCACGTTTCGCACCAAAGATGACTGTTACAGAGAGTGACGCAGACAGTAATGATTGGTGATCTGCCGTCATATAGTAAGTGAGCACAATAAGTGCTCCCTTACCCTATGAAGGCAGATCCCTTCTGCCCCCAGCTGCGATCTCCCCCGTGTAAGCTGAAAGTGCGGACTGCAGCATGCACCACAGTATTGGACGTAGGTAAATACACTGAGCAAAGTACTGTGTGAAGTAGTACCTATGTCCATATGGCACAAGGGGATAAAATCTCAAGGTGCTTAGTTATGTACAGTAAACATTGCAATAAAATTTCATTATTTATTTTGACCTCCTTTCATGCACACTGCTGACTTCACAAGACTAAACCTGCTGCATATATCTTAAGGGACACTGTACTATAAATTTTGTTTCCCCTTAATGTCTTTCAAATTACTTATTATACCTACTGCAGAGGATTGCAAACAAATGCACTACAGCAGGTAAAAAAGCACAATGCCTATAGTCATGTTCTTTTATAGCACTCGCTTTCAAACCTGTCCGCGGGCCTCCCTAACAGGCCAGATTTTAAGGATATCTGAACTAGAGCACTGGTGAAATAATCAGCTGATTAGTAAACATGGTTATTTTACCTGCTCCGATCCAAGGTAATCCTGAAAACCTGCCTGTTAGAGAGGCCTGAGGACAAGTTTTAAAGCCAGTGTTTTATAGCAAGGTAACAAAAATGTATTGTAATTGCAAGGTTTACTGTCCCTAAAAGAAAAGTATCCCAGTGGCCTTGTGCACATATGAAATCATTTCAACCCACACTGCATCATTATTGCAGTTGTTGCATAGTGAAGATGTTAATGGTACCTTTACCACATTTTCCTGTGTCAGCTATAGACATGGTTTGCACATGTGCGTTAGGAAATAATGTTTCTGTGCATTATATCTCTGACACAAACTGCTAAACTTGGTAAAGTCATGAGTTAAGGGTTTTATGAAGAGATATTGGTCTCTCAACCAATATTTGGTTTATTTATCGGGGACAATTAACTATTGGAGCTTGTTCTTGCAGTCATGGCAAATTTTGACCGGGTTCTTGAAGATATGGGTCAGTTCACTGCCAACAATATACCCGGTTCACAAATATTCAATCATAGAGTATTTTTTTGTTAAGTAAAGTGATGTATCACAAACTGCCTATCTACTCCTTGATATCAGAATTAAAGAGACATGAAACCCAAATGTTATTTCTTTCATGTAATTAGCAAGAGTCCATGAGCTAGTGACGTATGGGATATACATTCCTACCAGGAGGGGCAAAGTTTCCCAAACCTTAAAATGCCTATAAATACACCCCTCACCACACCCACAATTCAGTTTTACAAACTTTGCCTCCTATGGAGGTGGTGAAGTAAGTTTGTGCTAGATTCTACGTTGATATGCGCTCCGCAGCAAGTTGGAGCCCGGTTTTCCTCTCAGCGTGCAGTGAATGTCAGAGGATGTGAGGAGAGTATTGCCTATTTGAATGCAGTGATCTCCTTCTACGGGGTCTATTTCATAGGTTCTCTGTTATCGGTCGTAGAGATTCATCTCTTACCTCCCTTTTCAGATCGACGATATACTCTTATTTATATACCATTACCTCTGCTGATTCTCGTTTCAGTACTGGTTTGGCTTTCTACAAACATGTAGATGAGTGTCCTGGGGTAAGTAAATCTTATTTTCTGTGACACTCTAAGCTATGGTTGGGCACTTTGTTTATAAAGTTCTAAATATATGTATTCAAACATTTATTTGCCTTGACTCAGAATGTTCAACATTCCTTATTTTTCAGACAGTCAGTTTCATATTTGGGATAATGCATTTGAATTAATAATTTTTTCTTACCTTCAAAAATTTGACTCTTTTTTCCCTGTGGGCTGTTAGGCTCGCGGGGGCTGAAAATGCTTTATTTTATTGCGTCATTCTTGGCGCGGACTTTTCCGTTTCCGGCGTCATACGTGTCGCCGGAAGTTGCGTCTTTTTTTGACGTTATTTTGCGCCAAAGATGTCGGCGTTCCGGATGTGGCGTCATTTTTGGCGCCAAAAGCATTTAGGCGCCAAATAATGTGGGCGTCTTATTTGGCGCTAAAAAAATATGGGCGTCGCTTTTGTCTCCACATTATTTAAGTCTCATTTTTCTTTGCTTCTGGTTGCTAGAAGCTTGTTCTTTGGCATTTTTTTCACATTCCTGAAACTGTCATTAAGGGATTTGATCAATTTTGCTTTATATGTTGTTTTTTCTATTACATATTGCAAGATGTTCCACGTTGCAACTGAGTCAGAAGATACTTCAGGAAAATCCCTGCCCGGTGCTGGAGCTACCAAGCTAAGTGTATCTGCTATAATTTTTGGTATCTGTTTCTCCAGCTGTTGTTTGTATTGCATGTCATGACAAACTTATTAATGCAGATAAAATTTCCTTTAGTACTGTTACATTACTTGTTGCTGTTCCGTCAACATCTAATTTTCAGAGTGTTCCTGATAAACATAAGAGATTTTATTTTTTAAATCCATTAAGAAGGCTATGTCTGTTATTTCTCCTTCTAGTTTACATAAAAGTCTTTTAAAAACTTCTCTTTTTCTTTAGATGAATTTTTAAATGAACATCATCATTCTGATACTGATAATGGTTCTTCTGGTTCAGAGGTTTCTGTCTCAGAGGTTGATGCTGATAAATCTTTGTATTTGTTCAAGATGGAATTTATTCGTTCTTTATTTAAAGAAGTATTAATTGCATTAGAAATAGAGGATTCTGGTTCTCTTGATACTAAATCTAAACGTTTTAAATAAGGTTTTTTAAATCTCCTGTAGTTATTCCAGAAGTGTTTAATCTCCCTGATGCTATTTCTGAAGTAATTTCCAGGGAATGGAATAATTTGGGTAATTCTTTTACTCCTTCTAAACGTTTAAGCAATTATATCCTGTGCCATCTGACAGATTAGAGTTTTTTGGGACAAAATCCCTAAGGTTATGGGGCTGTCTCTACTCCTGCTAAATGTACTACTATTCCTACGGCAGATAGTACTTCATTTAAGGATCCTTTAGATAGGAAAATTGAATCCTTTCTAAGAAAAGCTTACTTATGTTCAGGTAATCTTCTTAGACCTGCTATATTTTTAGCGGATGTTGCTGCAGCTTCAACTTTTTGGTTAGAAGCTTTAGCGCAACAAGTAACAGATCATAATTTAATAGCATTATTATTATTCTATAACATGCTAATAATTTTATTGGTGATACCATCTTTTGATATCATTAGAGTTGATGTCAGGTATATGTCTCTAGCTATTTTAGCTAGAAAAGCTTTATGGATTAAAACTTGGAATGCTGATATGTCTTCTAAGTCAACTTTGCTTTTCCTTTTCTTTCCAGGGTAATAAATTATTATCTCAACTGTTTCTGGAAGGAAGGGAACTTTTTTACCAAAGGATAAAAAATCTAAGGTAAATTTAGGTCTAATAATCATTTTCGTTCCTTTCCTCACAACAAGGAACAAAAGCCTGATCCTTCATCCTCAGAAGCGGTATCAGTTTGGAAACTATTTCCAGTTTGGAATATATCCAAGCCTTATAGAAACCTATAGCCAGCTCCTAAGTACCCATGAAGGTGCGGCCCTTATTCCAGCTCAGCTGGTATGGGGCAGATTACGTTTTCTTCAAAGAAATTTGGATCAATTCCGTTCTCAATCTCTGGTTTCAGAACATTGTTTCAGAAAGGTACAGAATTGGCTTCAAGTTAAGGCCTCCTGCTAAGAGATTTTTTTCTTTCCCGTGTCCCAGTTAACACAGCAAAGGCTCAGCATTTCTGAAATATGTTTCAGATCTAGAGTTGGCTGGAGTAATTATGCCAGTTCCAGTTCTGGAACAGGGCCTGGGGTTTATTTTATCTCTTCATTGTACCAAAGAAGGTCAATTCCTTCAGACCAGTTCCGGATCTATCAATATTGAAATCGTTATGTAAGGATACCAACATTCAAGATGGTTACTGTAGGACTATCCTGCCTTTTGTTTAGCAAGGGCATTTTATGTCTACAATAGATTTACAGGATGTGTATCTGCATATTCCGATTCATCAGATCACTTTTAGTGTCTGAGATTCTCTTTTTAGACAAGCATTACCAGTTTGGTGGCTCTACCGTTTGGCTTAGCCTCAGTTTCCAAGAATTTTTTTCAAAGGTTTCTCGGTGCCCTTCTTTCGGTAATCAGAGAACAGGGTTTTGGATGATATCTTGGTACTTGCTCAGTCTTCTCATTTTCGAAGAATCTCATACGAATCGACTTGTGTTGTTTCTTCAAGTTCATGGTTGGAGGATCAATTTACCAATCAGTTCATTGATTCCTCAGAAGGGGTAACCGTTTTAGGTTTCTAGATAGATTCAGTGTCTATGACTCTGTCCTTGTTAGACAAGAGAAGTTTAACATTGATATCAGCTTGTCAAAACCTTCAGTCACAATCATTTCCTTTGGTAGCCTTATGCATGGAAATTTTAGGTCTTAGGACTGCCGCATCAGATGCGATCTCCTTTGCTCGTTTTCACATGCGACCTCTTCAGCTCTGTATGCTGAACCAATGGTGCAGGGAATTACTCAAAGATATCTCAATTAATATCTTTAAACCGATTATACGACACTCTCTGACATGGTGACAGATCACCATCGTTTAGTTCAGGGGGCTTCTTTGTTCTTCCGACCTGGGACTATAATCTAAACAGATGCAAGTCTTACAGGTTGGGGAGCTGTGTGGGGGTATCTGACGGCACAAGGGGTTTGGGAATCTCAGGAGGTGAGATTTCCGATCAATATTTTGGAACTCCGTGCAATTTTCAGAGCTCTTCAGTCTTGGCCTCTTCTGAAGAGAGGAGTTGTTCATTTGTTTTCAGATAGTCAATGTCACAACTGTGGCATACATCAATCATCAAGGAGGGACTCACAGTCCTCTGGCTATGAAAGAAGTATCTCGAATTTTGGTTTGGGCGGAATCCAGCTCCTGTCTAATCTCTGCGGTTCATATCCCAGGTATAGACAATTGGAAAGCGGATTATCTCAGTCGCCCAAACGTTGCACCTGGGCGAATGGTCTTCACCCAGAGGTATTTCCCTCAGATTGTTCAAATGTGGGAACTCCCAGAAATAGATCTGATGGCTTCTCATCTAAACAAGAAACTTCCCTGGTATCTGTCCGGATCCCGGGATCCTCGGGGCGGAGGCAGTGGATGCTTTATCTCTTCCTTACAAGTGTCATCCTGCCTATGATCTTTCCGCCTCTAGTTCTTCTTCCAAGGTATTCTCCAATATTCTAAAGGAATACTCGTTTGTCCTGCTGGTAGCTCCAGCATGGCCTCACAGATTTTGGTATGCGGTTCCTGTCCGGATGGCCTCTTGCCAGCTGTGGACTCTTCCGTTAAGTCCAGTCTTTCTTTCTCAAGGTTCTTTTTTCCATCAGGATCTCAAAACCTTAATTTTAAGGTATGGAGTTTGAACGCTTGATTCTTGGTCAAAGAGGTTTCTTCTGACTCTGTGATTGATACTATGTGACAGGCTCGTCAATCTGTATCTAGAGAGATATATTATAGAGTCTGGAAGACTTATATTTCTTCAGGATGGTTTAGATAAAGGTTTGTCCGCAAGTTCCTTGAAAGACAAATCTCTGCTCTTTCTGTTCTTTTTCACAGAAGGATTGCTAATCTTCCTGATATTCATTGTTTTGTACAAGCTTTGGTTCGTTTAAAACCTGTCATTAAGTCAATTTCTCCTCCTTGGAGTTTGAATTTGGTTCTGGGGGCTCTTCAAGCTCCTCCTTTTGAACCCATGCATTCTTTGGTCGTTATATTACTTTCTTGGAAAGTTTTGTTTCTTTTGGCCATCTCTTCTGCCAGAAGAATCTCTGAATTATCTACTCTTTTTGTTAGTCTCCTTTTCTGATTTTGCATCAGGATAAGGCGGTGTTGCGAACTTCTTTTGAATTTTTTATCTAAGGTTGTGAATTCTAACAACATTAGTAGAGAAATTGTGGTTCCTTCATTATGTCCTAATCCTAAGAATTCTAAGGAGAAATCGTTGCATTCTTTGGATGTTGTTAGAGCTTTGAAATATTATGTTGAAGCTACTAAGTCTTTCCGTAAGACTTCTAGTCTATTTGTTATCTTTTCCGGTTCTAGAAAAGGCCAGAAAGCTTCTGCCATTTCTTTGGCATCTTGGTTGAAATCTTTAATTCATCTTGCCTATGTTGAGTCGGGTAAAACTCCGCCTCAAAGGATTACAGCTCATTCTACTAGGTCAGTTTCTACTTCCTGGGCGTTTAGGAATGAAGCTTCGATTGATCAGATTTGCAAAGCAGCAACTTTGTCCTCTTTGCATACTTTTACTAAATTCTACCATTTTGATGTATTTTCTTCTTCTGAAGCAGTTTTTGGTAGAAAAGTACTTCAGGCAGCGGTTTCAGTTTGAATCTTCTGCTTATGTTTTTCATTAAACTTTATTTTGGGTGTGGATTATTTTCAGCAGGAATTGGCTGTCTTTATTTTATCCCTCCCTCTCTAGTGACTCTTGTGTGGAAAGATCCACATCTTGGGTAATCATTATCCCATACGTCACTAGCTCATGGACTCTTGCTAATTACATGAAAGAAAACATAATTTATGTAAGAACTTGCCTGATAAATTCATTTCTTTCATATTAGCAAGAGTCCATGAGGCCCACCCTTTTTTTGTGGTGGTTATGATTTTTGTATAAAGCACAATTATTCCAATTCCTTATTTTATATGCTTTTGCACTTTTTTATCACCCCACTTCTTGGCTATTCGTTAAACTGAATTGTGGGTGTGGTGAGGGGTGTATTTATAGGCATTTTAAGGTTTGGGAAACTTTGCCCCTCCTGGTAGGAATGTATATCCCATACGTCACTAGCTCATGGACTCTTGCTAATATGAAAGAAATGAATTTATCAGGTAAGTTCTTACATAAATTATGTTATTTGATTTAGAAAGAGAATGCCATTTTTAACAGCTTTCCAATTTACTTTTATTATTTCATTTGTTGATTGGCGGCTGCACCAAGATGCCTTGTGTGATTGGCTCACCCATGTGAATTTCTGTTTAAAATTGTATTCTCTATCTGAATCATGAAAGAAAAAAATTGGGTTTCATGTTCCTTTAATTCCTTACCTCAACCAAGTTATTATAGACTACTAACTTAAGTTTTCTGGTCAATTGTCTTAGAACCTGAAATGTATTATTATGATTATGATTATTATTCTTTTCATTTTTTTTAATCTTAAACCCATAGTTCTTAAGTGAAATACTGATATATTGGTATTTATTTCAACAGCTGTACTAAACCTTAAACTTGTTTAAAATTTAGGATGAGTTTTTAAAACAGACTCAAATGATTCTTATTCAGAGGAAATTCTAGTGCTTTTTTGACGGATTTCTTGGAGCATCTCATTCTTAAGTATCATGATTGAACAATAGACTGGGTAGTAAAAAGCTATTCCATTAATGACAATGGGAAGTAAAATTACATTTATATGCGTATAAACCGGTTTTTAACACAGCTGGAATTTCCTTTCTTGTTGTAAAAAGCTGGGGAAAGTGACAAATGATATGTAATCTAAATATGCAAGTAAAAAATATCAAGCTGAGCTTAAAATAAAATATGTTTCAAAGCAGGAGTTCAACAAAATTAATGGCAAAAAGTAAGAAGCGTGAGCAATAGTGCCAATTTTTCTGAGAAACTGTATTTTAAAATTAAAGATAATAACCAGTGTATAATAAAAATGAAAAAGATGTTTACATTTTTTGTGATAGATAAATAAATAACGTTACTAATAAATTACACTTCTTAAGCCGCCTGTATCAACCAAATAATGTGTAAAGTTCTCTGACGGTGTATTGAGGTTTGTTTTTTTTTACATTTCTAGCACAAAAGACTCTGGTATATTGGTGTATGTTAGAAAAGTGTGTTTGAATTAGAGAATTAGAAAAATGTGCATTGTTCAGAGCTTAATTGCATGAAAAACGGTCAAAATAAATAATGAATGTATGTTGAAAAGTTGTTAATTATTAATTAGAATATCTAAACATATTTTAAATCTCTAGCTGTTTACTGTCCCTTTTAAAGAGGTCTATTTTTGCCATATTGTACATGGTTTATATCAACTTTAAACTCAAGTAAGATTGTCTACCTGCTATTGAGGAAGCCATTGTTCCCAGCGTTCTACCATAAATGGAACTTTATGTACTATTGCCTGAAAATGTCTCAAGGTCAGAAAGCATCAACAATATCCTACAATTATTGCTACCTGTGAAATAATGTTGACTTTTACATCACATCCTTCAGTTCTGATTATACCAAGATTAGAACAATCATTATTCTCTTGAAGGCTAAGCATTAAACAATCTGGTACCATGGGCACGTTTCATCAGCCAAGAATGTGTCAATTGCAACAATATACTTATTGTACCGCTGTGATAAATGTAAAATGTATTTTTCTCAGTGTATCTTAGCTGTTTCATCAGGAGTAACTTCAGTTTTACGGCATCCTCTACCAATATGTGTTTTTGACCACCCTGGC
Source organism: Bombina bombina (assembly GCF_027579735.1). Classification (NCBI taxonomy): domain Eukaryota; kingdom Metazoa; phylum Chordata; class Amphibia; order Anura; family Bombinatoridae; genus Bombina; species Bombina bombina. Next base: position 1,091,289,353 of record NC_069502.1, read on the forward strand.
TACAGAGTCCCCGTCCTACAACTGATTTCTTGGCAAATGTGTACGTGTCTGCAGCACTATATAGCAGACGTTTTGTAACAATGTTCTGCAAAAGCATTATTTCCTGTCGTGTAAAGCTCCAGACATGTGCCCACTACCTATCTAGATATCTCTTTAACAAAGAATAACAAGAGAATTAAGCAAATTTGATTATTTTTTTTTTACAAATTGTATGCACTATCTGAATAATGAAACACACATTTTGGGTTTCATGTCCATTGAAGACACAACATTTTCACAGGTGGACACATCCTAAATTACAATTGCAGCTGTTCTTTTCAGCTTCTATCTCCTAAAGAACAACTTGACACAGTAACTCACTTGTCTTGTAAGGTGATATCCAATCAATAGAGCTATGATGCGAGAGATCAAGAATAACTCACTGATAATGGGCACTTCTTTAATATCATCCAATTTGAATTTGCTGCACCTCCCACTTTTGTGCTTGCGTCTGCATCTGACAAAGCGAGCCATGGTCATTATGCTAGTATAAATTCACTGTTTTGTAGTTTTTATCTGTTAATGCCAATTAGGGAATTATATGTAGCAGGGTTAGCCATGAGAAGTTTGATGGGTGCTTTTTAATTTCTGAGTATTAGAAAATTACATGAAAAGGGGCAATATAAGCAATGCACTGTTGTTGAACTATGCATAACTAAACCATTTATAATAAAATCTCAAGGTGTGATCCTTTAAGTTAGCTTTTGAAGATTGGATAAATCTTCTGAAATGTGCTATCAATCCTATTAATATCTAAACAGACCATAAGAAACTCTTTGTTTCTAAATTGACAAAAATGTATCTTCTACCTCTTCAATTTACTTATCTCATTCAGGTTTTGCCTATTTAATACTGATTCTGCCCCACCTATTGTGTAACAACCATACTGTCCAAACATTTATTGGACACCTCACAGTCAGCAGGGTCAGATTTATAATTAGGCAGAGTAGGCATGTGCCTACAGGCGACCTGCATAGAGGGGTGCCATGCCGCTTCCTGTTTTGGTCCTGCTGTGTCAGACTCAGCCCAGCTTTGGGAGAAGTAAGCCTCTGTGAGGGCGTGGTCTGTTCTGATTCATCACATGATTGTGTTAGTCTCAGGTCCTTGGGAGGCGTCAGTGCCTGTCAAATTCAGACCACGTGGGATGGTTTACTGTAATTTTCTGTTGGATTTGGCTGTGTTGGACCAGTAGGAGGTATCGCTGTTTGCATTTCCCTCTGTAGGAGGTGTTTGCTGTGTAGGTGCTCTTTCTAGATAAGATTCTTCATAAGGCAGTCACAGTGTATTTTGACCAGCATGCCTGCTCTGCGTGGTGTATGAGGAGTTCAAACCATGTCAGCTCAAGGAATGATGACATGGGGCCCTGGGGCTTCTGTCTGCTGGATGTGCTCGATTATTGGTGTCTTGTCATGCCAGGCTGTGTTGGGGGACCCCCACTGTGGGAGGACTTCCAGAGGCAACGTATTGTGGCGTGTACTGCAAGGACCTACTCGGACACTTTGGCTGTGTCAATGCCATTACGTTTTTAGAAGGTGGTGTGAACATATCATAGTTATATCCATATCATCCCACATACACATAGGAATACTCCAAATATTAAGCTCATTCCACATAAACACAAAGCACCCCAAAGTAAATACCTCATTCTTCTTACACACAGAACACCCTCACATGTAGAGCTCATTCATCATACAATACGTACAGATCACCCCTAGTATATAGAGGCTACTGTGAGTGATACACTTTTGTTTGGGAGGGGGGTCACTTCCGAATTCTGTGAATACAGGCACCTGAGATGTAAATCAAGCCCTGACAGTAAGTCAAATACATTTGATTGTACGACCTTACTACAAACAGGTAGTTTATTTTTGTTATATCCAAACAAAACAGGAAGAAAACCATAAAACAGTTAAGTTCCCCCCTTGCTAAACATTTAGGTATACAGAAAATGTTTAATCTGCAGCAAATAGAATTTATATTGGTATCTCCAGCCCAATTTGTGCTCAAACTAAATTTGCTTATCAGCACACAGCAGGACTTTTGAATCTGCTTTCTATTTTTAATAGGTCTTTGTTTTCAGTCTCTATCGGCTAGATTTAGAGTTTTGTCGGTAACGACCCACGTAGCTAACGCTGGCTTTTTTCTGGCCGCACCTTTAAAATAACTCTGGTATTGAGAGTCCACCGAATGGCTGCGTTAGGCTCCAAAAAAGGAGCGTAGAGCATATTTAACGCAACTTCAACTCTCGATACCAGAGTTGCTTACGAACGCGGCCAGCCTCAAAAACGTGCTCGTGCATGATTCCCCCATAGGAAACAATGGGGCTGTTTGAGCTGAAAAAAAACCTAACACCTGCAAAAAAGCTGCGTTCAGCTCCTAACGCAGCCCCATTGTTGTCTATGGGGAAACACTTCCTACGTCTGCACCTAACACCCTAACATGTACCCCGAGTCTAAACACCCCTAACCTTACACTTATTAACCCCTATTCTGCCGCCCCCGCTATCGCTGACCCCTGCATATTATTTTTAACCCCTAATCTGCTGCTCCGTAAACCGCCGCTACTTACATTATCCCTATGTACCCCTAATCTGCTGCCCCTAACACCGCCGACCCCTATATTATATTTATTAACCCCTAATCTGCCCCCCACAACGTCGCCTCCACCTGCCTACACTTATTAACGCCTAATCTGCCGAGCGGACCGCACCGCTATTATAATAAAGTTATTAACCCCTAATCCGCCTCACTAACCCTATAATAAATAGTATTAACCCCTAATCTGCCCTCCCTAACGTCGCCGACACCTAACTTCAAACATTAACCCCTAATCTGCCGACTGGAGCTCACCGCTATTCTAATAAATTTATTAACCCCTAAAGCTAAGTCTAACCCTAACACTAACACCCCCCTAACTTAAATATAATTTTAATCTAACGAAATGAATTAACTCTTATTAAATAAATTATTCCTATTTAAAGCTAAATACTTACCTGTAAAATAAATCCTAATATAGCTACAATATAAATTATAATTATATTATAGCTATTTTAGGATTAATATTTATTTTACAGGTAACTTTGTATTTATTTTAACCAGGTACAATAGCTATTAAATAGTTAAGAACTATTTAATAGCTAAAATAGTTAAAATAATTACTAAATTACCTGTAAAATAAATCCAATTAAACCTAACACTACACTATCAATAAATAAATTAAATAAAATACCTACAATTACCTACAATTAAACCTAACACTACACTATCAATAAATTAATTAAATACAATACCTACAAATAACTACAATGAAATAAACTAACTAAAGTACAAAAAATAAAAAAGAACTAAGTTACAAAAAATAAAAAAAATATTTACAAACATAAGAAAAATATTACAACAATTTTAAACTAATTACACCTACTCTAAGCCCCCTAATAAAATAACAAAGCCCCCCAAAATAAAAAAATGCCCTACCCTATTCTAAATTACTAACGTTCAAAGCTCTTTTACCTTACCAGCCCTGAACAGGGCCCTTTGCGGGGCATGCCCCAAGAAATTCAGCTCTTTTTCCTGTTAAGAAACACATACAATACCCCCCCCAACATTACAACTCACCACCCACATACCCCTAATCTAACCCAAACCCCCCTTAAATACACCTAACACTAAGCCCCTGAAGATCTTCCTACCTTATCTTCACCTCACCGGGTATCACACCGATCTGTCCTGGCTCCGATATCTTCATCTAAGCCCAAGCGGGGGCTAGACATCCATCATCCGACGGCTGAAGAGGTCCAGGAGAGGCTCCAAAGTCTTCATCCTATCCGGGAAGAAGAGTAGATCCGGACCAGCAACCATCTTCTTCCAAGCGGCATCTTCTATCTTCATCCGATGAGGACCGGCTCCATCTTGAAGACCTCCACCGCAGACCCATCTTCTTCCGATGACGACTTCCCGACGAATGACGGTTCCTTTAAGGGACGTCATCCAAGATGGCGTCCCTCAAATTCCAATTGGCTGATAGGATTCTATCAGCCAATCGGAATTAAGGTAGGAAAATTCTGATTGGCTGATGGAATCAGCCAATCAGAATCAAGTTTAATCCAATTGGCTGATCCGATCAGCCAATCAGATTGAGCTTGCATTCTATTGGCTGATCGGAACAGGGGCAGGTTAGGGGTTAATACATATAATATAGGGGTCGGCGGTGTTAGGGGCAGCAGATTATGGGTACATAGCTATAATGTAGCTGGCGGCGGCGTGCGGACGGCAGATTAGGGGTTAATAAGTGTAGGTAGCTGGCTGCGACATTGTGGGGGGCAGGTTAGGGGTTAATAAATATAATATAGGTGTTAGGGGCAGCAGATTAGGGGTACATAAGTATAACGTAGGTGGCGGTCGGCAGATTAGGGGTTAAAAAAATTTAATCGAGTATCGGCGATGTGGGGGGGCCTCGGTTTAGGGATACATAGGTAGTTTATGGGTGTTAGTGTACTTTGGAGCACAGTAGTTAAGAGCTTTATAAACTGGCGTTAGCCCAGAAAGCTCTTAACTACTGACTTTTTTCTGCGGCTGGAGTTTTGTCGTTAGAATTCTAACGCTCACTTCAGACACGACTCTAAATACCGGAGTTAGAAAGATCCCATTGAAAAGATAGGATACGCAATTGACGTAAGGGGATCTGCGGTATGGAAAAGTTGCGGCTGAAAAGTGAGCGTTAGACCCTTTTTTGACTGACTCCAAATACCGGCGGTAGCCTAAAACCAGCGTTAGGAGCCTCTAACGCTGGTTTTCACGGCTACCGCCAAACTCTAAATCTAGGCCAATGGATTTTATTGTTACTATACCTCCTTCCAAATTACTCACTATTATTCATGTTGTTATGGAGTATATTTAAAGCCAAATCATATAGCACTGTATTTGGTATAGATCATAATCTCTTTATCTTTACACTCCCTGGTAATACCAGTGAATAACCCTCCCCCAAGGGGTGTGGACAGAACTGTCCACTCCCCTATTTACCTGTATTAAGGTTACCCTCAAGCTCCACACCTTCCTCTTCCTAGTTGTGTCCAACCACAAGGCGGATAAAGATTGGAAACTCTCCCCAAGCCATGTTTCTTGTTGGCAGTAATTTATGGCAATAGGGCATTTTGCGGCCACTGGTTTGGTGTGTGGCGATAAGCTTCTCCATCCAGAGTTGCGGTGTGGGGACCACCATGTACTGTGATGTCATGTGTGACATTGTGGGGGTCTGAGGATCACACTGAGTATATGCATGTGTGCCTTTCATTTAGCCTTGGTGTGGGACTTTTGCTGTTGCCCTGAAAGCTCTACTATGCTATGAAGTCTTTCTCCCCATGAAGATGTTGTTTGTGAGGAATACAGCCTCTGGATATTTGGTGCCTTTGTATTTTGCAGGCCTGTGCAGTTACCTTTCTCATGGAACTTTTACCTGCACATCTTTAAGCCACAACACTACAATTATAATGGAGCAAGCTGTTCAGTTGGTACCTCAGACATTATTGCAAAGTATACAGGGAGTGCAGAATTATTAGGCAAATGAGTATTTTGACCACATCATCCTCTTTATGTATGTTGTCTTACTCCAAGCTGTATAGGCTCGAAAGCCTACTACCAATTAAGCATATTAGGTGATGTGCATCTCTGTAATGAGAAGGGGTGTGGTCTAATGACATCAACACCCTATATCAGGTGTGCATAATTATTAGGCAACTTCCTTTCCTTTGGCAAAATGGGTCAAAAGAAGGACTTGACAGGCTCAGAAAAGTAAAAAATAGTGAGATATCTTGCAGAGGGATGCAGCACTCTTAAAATTGCAAAGCTTCTGAAGCGTGATCATCCGACAATCAAGCGTTTCATTCAAAATAGTCAACAGGGTCGCAAGAAGCGTGTGGAAAAACCAAGGCGCAAAATAACTGCCCATGAACTGAGAAAAGTCAAGCGTGCAGCTGCCAAGATGCCACTTGCCACCAGTTTGGCCATATTTCAGAGCTGCAACATCACTGGAGTTCCCAAAAGCACAAGGTGTGCAATACTCAGAGACCTGGCCAAGGTAAGAAAGGCTGAAAGACGACCACCACTGAACAAGACACACAAGCTGAAACGTCAAGACTGGGCCAAGAAATATCTCAAGACTGATTTTTCTAAGGTTTTATGGACTGATGAAATGAGAGTGAGTCTTGATGGGCCAGATGGATGGGCCCGTGGCTGGATTGGTAAAGGGCAGAGAGCTCCAGTCCGACTCAGACGCCAGCAAGGTGGAGGTGGAGTACTGGTTTGGGCTGGTATCATCAAAGATGAGCTTGTGGGGCCTTTTCGGGTTGAGGATGGAGTCAAGCTCAACTCCCAGTCCTACTGCCAGTTTCTGGAAGACACCTTCTTCAAGCAGTGGTACAGGAAGAAGTCTGCATCCTTCAAGAAAAACATGATTTTCATGCAGGACAATGCTCCATCACACGCGTCCAAGTACTCCACAGCGTGGCTGGCAAGAAAGGGTATAAAAGAAGAAAATCTAATGACATGGCCTCCTTGTTCACCTGATCTGAACCCCATTGAGAACCTGTGGTCCATCATCAAATGTGAGATTTACAAGGAGGGAAAACAGTACACCTCTCTGAACAGTGTCTGGGAGGCTGTGGTTGCTGCTGCACGCAATGTTGATGGTGAACAGATCAAAACACTGACAGAATCCATGGATGGCAGGCTTTTGAGTGTCCTTGCAAAGAAAGGTGGCTATATTGGTCACTGATTTGTTTTTGTTTTGTTTTTGAATGTCAGAAATGTATATTTGTGAATGTTGAGATGTTATATTGGTTTCACTGGTTAAAATAAATAATTGAAATGGGTATATATTTGTTTTTTGTTAAGTTGCCTAATAATTATGCACAGTAATAGTCACCTGCACACACAGATATCCCCCTAAAATAGCTATAACTAAAAACAAACTAAAAACTACTTCCAAAACTATTCAGCTTTGATATTAATGAGTTTTTGGGGTTCATTGAGAACATGGTTGTTGTTCAATAATAAAATTAATCCTCAAAAATACAACTTGCCTAATAATTCTGCACTCCCTGTATGTATTATTAATTTGGGCTTCTACATTTTTTACTTTGGATGTGAATGTGTGATATTTTTATTTCCTTCGACCTAATCTCAGCAATCTGATTATTTTGCTTCAAGCTGCATTAGCTATGTTTTTTTTGTATATTTTCTTTCTTAACCTGTGTTCCTGGGGAATTTACAGAGTTAATTTATACTCCAGACTTTCTAAGGAGAAGTTTCTTGCGTTAAATTTGATTATTCTGCCCTGTGTGACTTTTACAATTTTATTTTGGATTCTAGAAGTTTAAGATACATCCTTGTTTTTTTTTTTCTTCTTCTTTTTTTTTTTTTTTGGTTTTACATAGGCTGACAATGCCAGCCTGGCATATTATAAAATTAATTTAAAATATTTTGAATTAGGAGTTTTTTTGCCATCTTTGATGTCCAGCTTCTGATATCATAGATTCTAGATACCATGCTAATTTAAGCAGTACTATTGCTCTGTTGCCTTTTCGTGTATGTTATGGGCATATTTAGTTTGCAAAGTTATGCCCATGTGTGCTTGAATGGTGTGTCACAAAAAATAGACTTTCTATTACAGGAATGGAATTATAACTTGGAATTATGACTTTTTTTCCCCTTTATTCATCTACTGTAAGAATTCAGAGAGAAGAAAGCAATTTTCATTTCAATTTTGCAATTTTTTGGCCTCACAGATCAAGGCAAGGTTTTTTCTCATCCAGAGTTTGCTAATGGTTCCTTTATGGTCTCTTTCTTTGTCAAAATAAATATGATACATAAAGGGCCATTGATTTATCCAAATCCAGTTTTCCAAGTTGACAGCATGATTACGGAGACCTTACTACAGTTGACAGTCCCTGTCGTTTATATCCTTTTCTTGTAGTAAGAAGGAATACTACATCTGGGTTGTTTTTTTTTTGGACACCTCTTTAGTTTAGATAGTTTGATACAATGCTTCTGTATTACATAGTTGCTTGGATTTTTACACAATGGTTACTCGCTAGTATGCTAGAATGTTGTTGATACAGGTTTTGTGCAGTTTCAGCTGTTTCTGGTATAGTGGCTCAGGGGAACATTAATGTTTTAATTTGGGAAGGCTTGGCTCATATCCTTCCTTTAAAAATAGCTTTTCCATTTTAGAACCTTTTATTTGTTTTAAGTGGCATTTTTGAAAACACCATTTGAACCACTATGGGAGGTCTCTAACTTATTTTGTTTTCTTCTGGAGGCCATTAGGTCATTCAGAAGTGTATTGAATTTCATGCATTGACATTTATTTGTTCTCGGCAGGAAAAAGTTTTTTTGCACACTGATCCTGAAAACTTGTCTAGAATTGTTCCAGATCTTTATAGAATCAGATAACGTTTATTTCTTTTCTCCAGATATACAGAATACTTTACTATTGTTTTATATGGTCTTTTCCATATTTAGTATGAAAGAACAAAATTTTTATGTAAGGGGGATCTTATTCTCCTCATTTCTTAGATTATTGTAAGAAATCCTTAGGATACTTTCCATGGAGTATAGTTTTGGGCTTTTGAGTCAGATACTATACATGAAGAGATTTGTTTAACAATGGTCTAGTCTCATCATACAGTTGCTTCTCAATATTAACTGCACATGCATTACTCTGTTTTTGCTAGGTTTCTGGTTGCAATATTTTCTTTTCCATGTAATCTTTTATTTCTCCCACCCATCTTTTTATATTATTGTAACTGCTTTACAACCTGTTCATTGGTAAGTTTTACCAGGGAGGGCCACGATACAGGCTCTCTAACCTTTTTCCTAGTCCATCATTTTGGACTGGACATCTCTAGGAAGAGGAAGAAGTGATGCTTCAGGGTTACCTTTATATAGGTAACTAGTGGAGTGGGCAGATCTGTCCACACCCCTTGGGGGAGGGTTGTTCACTGGTATCACCCAGAGCTATGGGCCAAGATATAGAAAATCCTTGTATTTTTGGTATTAATTTCTTATCATTTTGTGTATTACCCCCTAAAAAATGCATTATTTGTTGCATTCGTTATAAAACAAATAACTAATGACCCTTCAAACATGTACTGTATATATTTGTTTAATTATTTAATGCTGACAATACAATAAAACAAGACCAGGAAGTGTAAGCTGGTGATAGTTTGTGCCACCTGTCACTGTCAAGCATGGCAGTGATGTTTGACATTTTCTGCCCAGTACTGATGACAGGGAAAGCTGGAAAATGGCAGCTATATACCTTCTTGCAGTGTATCTCTACAACATGTTTTTCAACAGAAAGAAAAAGAAAACTTTATTTTATTTAGCTCTTTATTTTGTACTGTGCTTGCTGTGTTTTTTTTTTTAACTTTATCTTTAAAATATCTTAAATTGAATTTAGGGCAGTGGCATCAACAAGCACATGTAGCAGCAGTACATTGGGATCAGGGGAAGACGAGACTTATTTAATTTTGACAGAATTTGCCAAAATTAAGTTAAGATGGTCGTGTCACTCCCACATTGGCACAACTATGCAAAGACCTTACATTTGCCGTACATGGCAAGGAAGAAGGAACTAGACTCCAAGCCCAGAAGGAGATGCAGAAGAGGCTGGAAAAGAAAAAAAACACACATCCACAGCAGCAGGTGGGCAGCCCAGAAAGAATTCCTTTATTTCCATGTGTCAGGCTTAGTGCTCCTCCTACCATCACTACCAATGCCATCACTAGCAGTGCCACCACTACCATAACTAGCAGTGCCACCACTAGCAGTACAACCACTACCATCACTAGCAGTGCCACCACTACTAGCAGTTCCACCACTAGCAGTACAACCACTACCATCACTAGGAGTGCCACCACTAGCAGTACAACCACTACCATCACTAACAGTGCCACCACTAGCAGTACAACCACTACCATCACTAGCAGTACAACCACTACCATCACTAGCAGTGCTACCACTAGCAGTACAACCACTACCATCACTAGCAGTACTACCACTAGCAGTACAACCACTACCATCACTAGCAGTGCCATCACTAGCAGTGCCACCACTACCAGTACAACCACTACCATCACTAGGAGTGCCATCACTAGCAGTAAAAACCACTACCATCACTAACAGTGCCACCACTAGCAGTACAATGACTACCATCACTAGTAGTGCCAGCACTACCACTACTAGCAGTGCCACAACTAGCAGTACAACCACTACCATCACTAGCAGTGCCACCACTAGCAGTACAACCACTACCATCACTAGCAGTGCCACCACTACCAGTACAACCACTACCATCACTAGCAGTGCCACCACTACCATCACTAGCAGTGCTACACTAGCAGTACAACCACTACCATCACTAGCAGTGCTACCACTAGCAGTACAACCACTACCATCACTAGCAGTGCTACCACTAGCAGTGCCACCACTACCATCACTAGCAGTGCCACCACTAGCAGTACAACCACTACCATCACTAGCAGTGCCACCACTAGCAGTACAACCACTACCACTACTAGCAGTGCCACCACTACCACTACTAGCAGTGCCACCACTAGCAGTACAACCACTACCATCACTAGCAGTGCCACCACTAGCAGTACAACCACTACCATCACTGGCAGTGCTACCACTAGCAGTACAACAACTACCATCACTAGCAGTGCCATCACTAGCAGTGCTACCACTAGCAGTATGACCACTACCATCACTAGCAGTGCCACCACTAGCAGTACAACCACTACCATCACTAGCAGTGCCACCACTACCAGTACAACCACTACCATCTCTAGCAATGCTACCACTAGCAGCACAACCACTACCATCACTAGCAGTGCCACCACTAGCAGTACGACCACTACCATCACTAGCAGTGCCACCACTAGCAGTACAACCACTACCATCACTAGGAGTGCCACCACTAGCAGTACACCCACAACCATTACTAGCAGTGCCACCACTAGCAGTACAACCACTACCATCACTAGAAGTGCTACCACTAGCAGTACAACCACTACCATCACTAGCAGTGCCACCACTAGCAGTACAACCACTACCATCACTAGCAGTACCACCACTAGCAGTACAACCACTACCATCACTAGCAGTACCCCCACTAGCAGTGCAACAACTACTATCCCTAGCAGTGCCACCACTAGCAGTACAACCACTACCATCACTAGCAGTGCTACCCCTACCATCACTAGCAGTGCCACCACTAGCTGTACAACCACTACCATCACTAGCAGTGCCACCACTAGCAGTACAATGACTACCATCACTAGTAGTGCCAGCACTACAACTACTAGCAGTGCCACAACTAGCACTACAACCACTACCATCACTAGTAGTGACACCACTACCAATGCCATCACTAGCAGTACAACCACTACCATCACTAGCAGTGCTACCACTACCATCACTAGCAGTGCTACCACTAGCAGTACAACCACTACCATCACTAGCAGTGCTACCACCACTACCAATGCCACCACTAGCAGTGCCACCACTACCACCACTAGCAGTGCCACCACTACCATCACTAGCATTGCTACCACCACTACCAATGCCACCACAAGCAGAGACACCACTAGTAGTGCCACCACTACCATCACTAGCAGTGCTACCACTACCACCACTAGCAGTGGGGGCGCTGCAAGTTAGGAGCCACGGAGCAGCTTCTTCTGTACTTCATGGTGCACAGTAGTAGGGTTAGAGGGACATGGAAAAGTGTGGTAACATTTTGGCAATAAGAGAGATAGCCAGGTGCAGACTGTATAGCAAAATAGTTAGCCGTGGTAAACTGTTGCTACCACTAGCAGTGCCACCACTACCATCACTAGCATTGCTACCACCACTACCAATGCCACCACAAGCAGAGACACCACTAGTAGTGCCACCACTACCATCACTAGCAGTGCTACCACTACCACCACTAGCAGTGGGGGCGCTGCAAGTTAGGAGCCACGGAGCAGCTTCTTCTGTACTTCATGGTGCACAGTAGTAGGGTTAGAGGGACATGGAAAAGTGTGGTAACATTTTGGCAATAAGATAGATTGCCAGGTGCAGACTGTATGGCAAAATAGTTAGCCGTGGTAAACTGTTGAGACGTAACACTATTTGTGGGATGATTTAGCATTAACACACATATGGTCGTCTTAGTCCAAGCAGATAGCTGAAGCACTGGCAGCTCAAACACTAACTGCCACCATTAGTAGTATTAGTAGTAGGACAGAAGATGTTTTGAAGACTCAACATTCTCTGACTTCACAAGGGTAGGTTCACAGAGAATACAGGGAGAGGGATCTTGACAGCAATGGGGGCTTTTTCCAAACAGTAGTTCAGTAAGTTGATATAGCTGTTGGAGGAAACAGTTTGGTTTTGAGGAGAGTTCTTGGAAACTGGTGTTTTATTGAGTACATTTTGATCATCCTTGGCACATTGTGTTTGTATGTAACGCACTGCCAGGATTCTTCAAAGTATTCACCTGCTTTCTTTATGTGGTCATGTTCCTTGCCCTACAGGTTAAAGTCTCCATGTGGGTCTATTCATGCTTGCAATACTCCTGCTCTGTTATCAATGGGTTTGCACCAATATGTGTTGCTATATATTAAATGGACAGTATAGTCAAAATGAAACTTTTATTATTCAGATAGATCATGTAAGTTTTTTTAACAAAATCCAATTTACTTATCTAGATTGGTTCATTCTCTTGGTATCCTTTGTTGAAAAGCATACCTTGGTAGGCTCATGAACTGCAATGCACTACTGGGAACTAGCTGCTGTTTGGTGGCTGCACAAATATATCTGTTTTCATGGAGCCATACAAAGTGCTCAGCTAGCTCCCAGTTGTGCATTGCAGCTCCTAGAAGTAAATAACAGTAAATTGAAAAGTTGTTTAAAACAGCATGCTCTATCTGAATTACTAAAGAAAATGCTGGGATTAATTTCCCTTTAAATTACCCCTTTATAAACTTCATTTTGAAAATGCTTTTAAGTTCTCTTAGATATTTGTATCAGAATGGTAGCTGCTACATTACTACATATATTTACTTAGAATACAATATATATTTTATTACTACATTACTACATATATTTACTTAGAATACAATATATATTTTATTACTACATTACTACATATATTTACTTAGAATACAATATATATTTTATTACTACATATATTTACTTAGAATACAATATATATTTTATTACTACATATATTTACTTAGAATACAATATATATTTTATTACTACATTACTACATATATATTTACTTAGAATACAATATATATTTTATTACTACATTACTACATATATTTACTTAGAATACAATATATATTTTATTACTACATTACTACATATATATTTACTAAGAATACAATATATATTTTATTACTACATTACTACATATATTTACTTAGAATACAATATACATTTTATTACTACATTACTACATATATTTACTTAGAATACAATATATATTTTATTACTACATAACTACATATATTTACTTAGAATACAATATATATTTTATTACTACATAACTACATATATTTACTTAGAATACAATATATATTTTATTACTACATAACTACATATATTTACTTAGAATACAATATATATTTTATTACTACATAACTACATATATTTACTTAGAATACAATATATATTTTATTACTACATTACTACATATATTTACTTAGAATACAATATATATTTTATTACTACATAACTACATATATTTACTTAGAATACAATATATATTTTATTACTACATTACTACATATATTTACTTGGAATACAATATATATTTTATTACTACATAACTACATATATTTACTTAGAATACAATATATATTTTATTACTACATAACTACATATATTTACTTAGAATACAATATATATTTTATTACTACATTACTACATATATTTACTTAGAATACAATATATATTTTATTACTACATTACTACATATATTTATTTAGAATACAATATATATTTTATTACTACATTACTACATATATTTACTTAGAATACAATATATATTTTATTACTACATAACTACATATATATATACTTAGAATACAATATATATTTTATTACTACATTACTACATATATTTACTTAGAATACAATATATATTTTATTACTACTTAACTACATATATTTAGTTAGAATACAATATATATTTTATTACTACATTACTACATATATTTACTTAGAATACAATATATATTTTATTACTACATAACTACATATATTTACTTAGAATACAATATATATTTTATTACTACATTACTACATATATTTATTTAGAATACAATATATATTTTATTACTACATTACTACATATATTTATTTAGAATACAATATATATTTTATTATTACATTACTACATATATTTATTTAGAATACAATATATATTTTATTACTACATATATTTACTTAGAATACAATACTTTCTTTCATGTAATTGGCAAGAGTCCATGAGCTAGTTACATATGGGATATACAATCCTACCAGGAGGGGCAAAGTTTCCCAAACCTCAAAATGCCTATAAATACACCCCTCACACACCCACAATTCAGTTTTACAAACTTTGCCTCCTATGGAGGTGGTGAAGTAAGTTTGTGCTAAGATTTCTACGTTGATATGCGTTTCTCAGCATTGTTGAAGCCCGATTCCTCTCAGAGTACAGCGAATGTCAGAGGGACGTGAAGGGAGTATCACTTATTGAATACGATGATTTCCCTAATGGGGGTCTATTTCATAGGTTCTCTGTTATCGGTCGTAGAGATTCATCTCCTACCTCCCTTTTCAGATCGACAATATACTCTCAATTTACCATTACCTTTACTAATAACTGTTTTAGTACTGGTTTGGCTATCTGCTATATGTGGATGGGTGTCTTTTGGTAAATATGTTTTTTTATTACTTAAGACACCTCAGCTATGGTTTGGCACTTTATGCATTTATATAAAGTTCTAAATGTATGTATTGTACTTATATTTGCCATGAGTCAGGTTCATGTATTTCCTTCAGCAGACTGTCAGTTTCATATTTGGGGAATTTAAACCTTTTAAGAAATGTATTTCTTACCTGGGGTTTTAGTCTTTTTTTCAATTGACTACTTCTTGCTATTGCGGGTATTAGGCACACGGGTGCGTGAAATGCTAAACTTTATTGCGTCATTCTTGGCGCAAAATTTTTTTTGGCGGGGAAAAAGACGTTTATGGAGCAACTTTGTCATTTCCGGCGTCATACGTGATGCCGAGACCTTTCACACAGCGGCGTCATTAGTGACGCAAGTGTGTCATTTCCGGTTATTTTTGGCGCCAAAAAGTTTACGTTGCGCTGTGCGTCATACTTGGCGCCAATTTTTTTTCATTATTTCAATACCCCATTGATGTTTGCCTCTTGCTTTTTTCTCTATCAGAGGCCTATGCTTTTGCATTTTTCCCATTCCTGAAACTGTCATATAAGGAAATAGATAATTTTGCTTTATATGTTGTTTTTTTCTCTTACATTGAGCAAGATGTCCCAATCTGATCCTGCCTCAGAAGTTTCTGCTGGAACATTGCTGCCTGACATCGGTTCTACCAAAGCTAAGTGCATTTGTTGTAAAAGTGTAGAAATTATTCCACCAAATGTCATTTGTAATAGTTGTCATGATAAACTTTTACATGCAGATAGTGTTTCCATCAGTAATAGTACATTGCCAGTTGCCGTTCCTTCAACTTGTAATGTACATGATATACCTGTAAATTTTAAAGAATTTGTTTCTGATTCTATTCTGAAGGCTTTGTCTGCATTTCCATCTTCTAATAAACGTAAAAGGTCTTTTAAAACTTCTCATTTAGCTGATGACATTTCAAATGACCAGCAACATAATAATTTATCCTCTTCTGATGAGGATCTATCTGAATCAGAAGATCCTTCCTCAGACATTGACACTGACAAATCTACTTATTTATTTAAAATAGAGTATATGCGTTCTTTATTAAAAGAAGTGTTAATTACTTTGGATATTGAGGTAACCAGTCCTATTGATGTTCAGTCTAATAAACATTTAAATGCTGTTTTTAAACCTCCTGTGGTTTCCCATGGGGTTTTTCCCATTCCTGAGGCTATTTCTGATATGATTTCTAGGGAATGGAATAAGCCAGGTACTTCTTCTTCAAGGTTTAAAAAATTGTATCCTTTGCCAGCAAAATCTATAGAGTTTTGGGAAAAAATCCCCAAAGTTGATGGGGCTATTTCTACTCTTGCTAAACGTACCACTATTCCTATGGAAGATAGTACTTCCTTTAAGGATCCTTTAGATAGGAAGCTTGAATCCTATCTAAGGAAGGCCTATTTATATTCAGGTCATCTTCTCAGACCTTCTATTTCTTTGGCTGATGTTGTGGCTGCCTCAACTTTTTGGTTGGAGAATTTAGCGCAACGAGAATTGGATCCTGACATATCTAGCATTACTCGCTTACTGCAACATGCTAATAATTTTATTTGTGATGCCATTTTTGATATTATCAAAATTGATGTTAGATCCATGTCTTTAGCTGTATTAGCTAGAAGAGCTTTGTGGCTTCAATTTTGGAATCCTGATATGACATCTAAATATAGATTACTATCTCTTTCTTTCCAAGGTAATAATTTATTTGGTTCTCAGTTGGATTCTATTATTTCAACTATCACTGGAGGAAAAGGAGTTTTTTGCCTCAGGATAAAAAACCTAAGGGTAAATCTAAGGCTTCTAACCATTTTCATTCCTTTCGTCAAAATAAGGAACAAAAACTCAATCCTCCTCCCAAGGAATCTGCTTCCAGTTGGAAGCCTTCCTCAAATTGGAATAAATCCAAGCCATTTAGGAAACCAAAGTCTGCCCCCAAGTCCGCATGAAGGTGCGGCCCTCATTCCAGCTCAGCTGGTAGGGGGCAGATTAAGGTTTTTCAAGGATTTTTGGATAAAATCTGTCCAAAATAAATGGATTCAGAGCATTGTCTCTCAAGGGTATCGAATAGGATTCAAAGTAAGACCTCCTGTGAGAAGATTTTTTCTCTCACACATCCCTGTAAATCCAGTAAAAGCTCATGCTTTTCTGAAGTGTGTTTCAGACCTGGAGTCTTCAGGGGTAATCATGCCAGTTCCTCCCCAGGAACAAGGTTTGGGGTTTTATTCAAACCTATTCATTGTACCAAAGAAAGAAAATTTGTTTAGACCAGTTCTGGATCTGAAAAATTTGAATTGTTATGTAAGAGTACCAACTTTCAAGATGGTGACTATATGGACTATTCTGCCTTTTGTTCAGCAAGGACATTATATGTCCACAATAGACTTGCAGGATGCATACCTTCATATTCTGATTCATCCAGAACACTATCAGTTTCTGAGATTCTCTTTTCTAGACAAGCATTACCAATTTGTTGCTCTTCCATTTGGCCTAGCAACAGCTCCAAGAATCTTTTCAAAGGTTCTGGGTGCCCTACTATCTGTAATCAGAGAACAGGGTATTGCAGTGTTTCCTTATTTGGACGATATCTTGGTACTAGCTCAGTCTTTACATACTGCAGAATCTCACACAAATCAACTAGTGTTGTTTCTTTGGAAACATGGTTGGAGGATCAATTTAACAAAAAGTTTCTTGATTCCTCAGACAAGGGTCACCTTTTTAGGTTTCCAGATAAATTCAGTGTCCATGACTCTGTCTCTAACAGACAAGAGACGTTTAAAATTGGTTGCAGCATGACGGCACCTTCAGTCTCAGTGATTCCCTTCAGTGGCTATGTGCATGGAAGTTTTAGGTCTCATGACTGCAGCATCGGACGCGATCCCCTTTCCTCGTTTTTACATGAGACCTCTACAGCTTTGCATGCTGAATCAATGGTGCAGGGATTATACAAAGATATCACAATTAATATCCTTGAATCCCAATGTACGACACTCTCTGACATGGTGGATAGAGCACCATCATTTGGTTCAAGGGGCCTCTTTTGTTCGGCCAACCTGGACTGTGATCTCAACAGATGCGAGTCTTTCAGGTTGGGGAGCTGTTTGGGGATCTCTGACAGCACAAGGGGTTTGCAAATCTCAAGAGGCGAGATTACCAATAAATATTTTAGAACTCCGTGCAATTCTCAGGGCTCTTCAGTTTTGGCCTCTGCTAAAGAGAGAACCGTTCATTTGTTTTCAGACAGACAATATCACAATTGTGGCTTATGTCAATCATCAGGGTGGGACTCACAGTCCCCAAGCTATGAAAGAAGTATCTCGGATACTTGCTTGGGCAGAATCCATCTCCTGTCTAAACTCTGCGGTGCATATCCCAGGTGTAGACAATTGGGAGGCGGATTATCTCAGCCGCCAGACTTTACATCCAGGGGAGTGGTCTCTCCATCCAGATGTGTTTTCTCAGATTGTTCAGATGTGGGGTCTTCCGGAGATAGATCTCATGGCCTCTCATCTAAACAAGAAACTTCCCAGATACCTGTCCAGGTCCAGGGATGTTCAGGCGGAAGCAGTGGATGCACTGACACTTCCTTGGTGTTATCATCCTGCTTACATCTTCCCGCCTCTAGTTCTCCTTCCAAGAGTGATCTCCAAAATCATCATGGAACAGTCTTTTGTGTTGCTGGTGGCTCCAGCATGGCCACACAGGTTTTGGTATGCGGATCTGGTGCAGATGTCCAGTTGCCCACCTTGGCCACTTCCGTTACGGCCAGACCTACTATCTCAAGGTAAGTTTTTCCATCAGGATCTCAAATCATTAAATTTAAAGGTGTGGAAATTGAACGCTTAGTTCTAAGTCATAGAGGTTTCTCTGACTCAGTGATTAATACTATGTTACAATCTCGTAAATCTGTCTCTAGAAAGATTTATTATAGAGTTTGGAAGACTTACATTTCATGGTGTTCTTCTCATAAATTCTCCTGGCATTCTTTTAGAATTCCTAGAATTTTGCAGTTCCTTCAAGATGGTTTGGATAAGGGTTTGTCTGCAAGTTCCTTGAAAGGACAAATCTCTGCTCTGTTTTATTTCACAGAAAGATTGCTATACTTCCTGATATTCACTGTTTTGTACAGGCTTTAGTTCGTATTAAGCCTGTCATTAAATCAATTTCTCCTCCTTGGAGTCTTAATTTGGTTCTGAAGGCGTTACAGGCTCCTCCATTTGAGCCTATGCATTCTTTGGACATTAAACTACTTTCTTGGAAAGTGTTGTTCCTTTTGGCTATCTCTTCTGCTAGAAGAGTTTCTGAGCTATCTGCTCTTTCTTGTGAGTCTCCTTTTCTGATTTTTCATCAGGATAAGGCAGTTTTGCGTACTTCTTTTCAATTTTTACCTAAGGTTGTGAATTCTAACAACATTAGTAGAGAAATTGTTGTCCCTTCCTTATGTCCTAATCCTAAGAATTCTTTGGAGAGATCCTTACATTCTTTGGATGTGGTAAGAGCTTTGAAATATTATGTGGAAGCTACTAAAGATTTCAGGAAGACCTCCAGTCTATTTGTTTTATTTTCTGGTCCTAGGAAAGGTCAGAAGGCTTCTCCTAGTTCCTTGGCTTCTTGGTTGAAACTTTTGATTCATCAAGCTTATTTGGAGTCGGGTCAGGCCCCGCCTCAGAGAATTACAGCTCATTCTACTAGATCAGTTTCCACTTCGTGGGCTTTTAAGAATGAAGCTTCAGTTGATCAGATTTGCAAAGCGGCGACTTGGTCCTCTTTACATACATTTACTAAATTCTACCGTTTTTATGTATTTGCTTCTTCGGAAGCAGTTTTTGGTAGAAAAGTTCTTCAGGCAGCTGTTTCAGTTTGATTCTTCTGCTTTTGATTTAAGTTTTTTTCTTTCAAAGATGAAATAAACTTATTTTTGTTTTGGGTTGTGGATTATTTTTTTCAGCGGAATATGGCTGTTTTTATTTTTATTCCCTCCCTCTCTAGTGACTCTTGAGTGGAAGACTCCACATCTTGGGTATTGATATCCCATATGTCACTAGCTCATGGACTCTTGCCAATTACATGAAAGAAAACATAATTTATGTAAGAACTTACCTGATAAATTCATTTCTTTCATATTGGCAAGAGTCCTTGAGGCCCACCCTTTTTATGGTGGTTATGATTTTTTGTATAAAGCACAATTATTTCCAAATTTCCTTTGTTGATGCTTTCTACTCCTTTCTTTATCACCCCACTGCTTGGCTATTCGTTAAACTGAATTGTGGGTGTGGTGAGTGGTGTATTTATGGGCATTTTGATGTTTGGGATTGTATATCCTATATGTCACTAGCTCATGGACTCTTGCCAATATGAAAGAAATGAATTTATCATTTAAGTTCTTACATAAATTATGTTTTATTGCTACATAACTACATATATTTACTTAGAATACAACATTTTATTACTACATAACTACATATATTTACTTAGAATACAATATTTTATTACTACATAACTACATATATTTACTTAGAATACAATATTTTATTACTACATATATTTACTTAGAATACAATATTTTATTATTACATAACTACATATATTTACTTACAATACAATATTTTATTACTACATATATTTACTTAGAATACAACATTTTATTACTACATATATTTACTTAGAATATAATTATTTATTTTATGACTCCATACTGTGCATATTTTGAAATTCCCTAAAGAAAACACAATTGAATAGTATATTGGTTGACATTTTGTTTGAAGATATGTACTTAAGTTGTAATTTTGTTTTAAAATTAAAAATAACAAAAAGCATAATTGTTCTTTGTGAAATAATGAACAGTTTAGGGAGTCTATGCAATTGGTGTTAAGTTTTCATTTTCCAAATGCTTAGAACTAGTATTTGCTACTTTTTGAGATATTTATTATAGAAAAGCATTTTTAGATTATTACAGTTCATCAGAAAAAAAAATTTGCACAGACTATGTTTTTGGTTTTATCTAATTTTAAATCCTGTTGCTCCCATTTCACCCCCAAAAAACATATATATATAAAAATATACAAGAGAGGCGAAAACGGTTTTGCGCAAGCGATATTGTCTTTTTGTGAGCATTTTTAATTGCGCTGATATTACAGGTTGAGCAAAATCGGGATTGCGCTAGCACAATCACGATTTACGCTTCAATCCCGACCACGATTTTAGAACTGTTTTCCGAAACTAAAAAGTGTCACAAAACGCATTAAAAAATACATTGCAAAGTACAGTTACACTCATAATAACACCATTAAAAAAAATTATTCCCAAAAAATATTGCACAAAAAAGTTATAAGGGCTCAAAGATATAAGATCTTGGGTGTTAGAAAAAAACACAAAAAATGCCAAAGTATTTTAACATAGCGATACATTGCTAAAGATGTATTCGTATGTATATAGATATATCTATAAATGTGCACATATATATTAATGTATTTATATGTGTATATATGTTTTTACAGACATACATACACATATAAGCACATGAATATATATGTACACACATATAGACATATCTATAGACTATCTAAGTGCATTAGAGCCCTTTACCATTAAGTAGTTGAAAACATGATAAAATATATATATGGAATATTCATATTTAACCCCTTAATGACCACAGCTTTTTTCCATTTGTTGACCGTTTGGGACCAAGGCTATTTTTACATTTCTGCGGTGTTTGTGTTTAGCTGTAATTTTCCTCTTACTCATTTACTGTACCCACACATATTATATACCGTTTTTCTCGCCATTAAATTGACTTTCTAAAGATACCATTATTTTCATAATATCTTATAATTTACTATTAAAAATATTATAAAATATGAGGAAAAAATTGAAAAAAAACAATTTTTTCAAACTTTGACCCCCAAAATCTGTTGCACATCTACAACCACCCAAAAACACCCATGCTAAATAGTTTCTAAATTTTGTCCTGAGTTTAGAAATACCCAATGTTTACATGTTCCTTGCTTTTTTTGCAAGTTATAGGGCACTAAATAAAAGTAGCACTTTGCTATTTCCAAACCACTTTTTTTCAAAATTAGCGCTAGTTACATTGGGACACTGATATCTGTCAGGAATCCCTAAATATCCTTTAACATGTATATATATATATATATATATTTAGAAGACATCCCAAAGTATTGATCTAGGCCCATTTTGGTATATTTCATGCCACCATTTCACTACCAAATGCGATCAAATAAAAAATTTTTTTCACTTTTTCACAAATTTTTTCACAAACTTTAGGTTTCTCACTGAAATTATTTACAAACAGCTTGTGCAATTATTGCACAAATGGTTTTAAATGCTTCTCTGGGATCCCCTTTGTTCAGAAATAGCAGACATATATGGCTTCTACGTTGCTTTTTGGTAATTAGAAGGCCGCTAAATGCCACTGCGCACCACACATGTATTATGCGCAGCAGTGAAGGGGTTAATTAGGGAGCTTGTAGGGTTAATTTTAGCTTTAGTGTAGTGTAGTAAACAACCCCAAGTATTGATCTAGGCCCATTTTGGTATATTTCATGCCACCATTTCACCGCCAAATGCGATCAAATTAAAAAAAACTTTAAATATTTCACAATTTTAGGTTTCTCACTGCAATTATTTATAAACAGCTTGTGCAATTATGGCACAAATTGTTGTAAATGCTTCTCTGGGATCCCCTTTGTTCAGAAATAGCAGACATATATGTCTTTGGCGTTGCTTTTCGGTAGTTAGAAGGTCGCTAAATGCCGCTGCACATCACACGTATATTATGTCTAGCAGTGAAGGAGTTAATTAGGTAGCTTGTAGGGAGCTTGCAGGGTTAATTTTAGCTTTAGTGTAGAGATCAGCCTCCCACCTGACACATCAGACCCCCTGATCCCTCCCAAACAGCTCCCTTCCCTCCCCCACCCCACAAATGTCCCCGCCATCTTAAGTACTGGCAGAAAGTCTGCCAGTACTAGAATAAAAGTTTTTTGGGGGTTTTTAGTTTTTTTAAAAAAAAATAAAAAATTCTTCTGCTGTGTAGGACCCCCCTTAGCCCCCAACCTCCCTGATCCCCCCCCCAAACAGCTCTTTAACCCCCCCCTGCCTTTATTGTGCACCATATTGGGTACTGGCAGCTGTCTGCCAGTACCCAGTTTGAAAAATAATAATGTATTTAAATTTTTTTATTTTATTAAATATTTTTGTAGTGTAGCTGCCCCCCCCCTCAACATCCAACCCCCCACCCTCTCCCAGATGCCTTGATTTGAAAATCCCACCCTCCCCAGTCCTCTCTCCCACCCTCCAGATCTACAGCATATATTGATGCTGTTTGCATTGATCTCACGTGCACGAGCGCGCACCCGCACAAAATCCCTTCCCCCTCCTCCACCAATAACTGCCCACCCGCCTCCCTGGATGAGCTCCCACCCACCAACGGTAATGGCTATCGATAGCCGATGCAGAGAGGGCCACAGAGTGGCTCTCTCTGCATCGGATGGCTAAAAACAGTTATTGCAGGATGCCTCAATATTGAGGCATCACTGCAATAACATGAAAGCAGCTGGAAGCTATCAGGATCGCTTCCACTGCTTTCAAAGACCAACGACGTATGGGGTACGTCCTTGGTCATTAACTGCATTTTTTTGCAGGACGTACCCCATACATCATTGGTCGTTAAGGGGTTAATAAAGATTCTAACTATGTATTTACTGTAAATATATGACATTTACTAATGCGAATATGCTATGTTGTTTACGCGATGGGTGCTTTTTTCTCTCTATTGACTTCTATGGGGAATACGAAAATGCGATCGTCTTTGCGCGATAGCCACGTGTTGGTTTTTTTTTCTACTTCATTTTCTCCATTGATTTCCATGGTGGAATACATGTACGCAATAATTTGTTAGGATTTTTGCGGTATTTGGGTTACCGACTAGCGCAAAAAGTTTAATTCACAATTGCGAGAAAAAAATTAATCCCGCTCTGCTTGTAATCTAGCACTATATAAGTAACCTGTTTTGATTTTCATTAAGAAAGGGTTAAGGAGAACTCTACATGCATCTGCAACTGATAAAAAAAAGGGTTCCTATAGCTGTACAAGGTCCATTACTGTGTTCAATTACATCGCTATATACCTCAATCTATAGATGGCTTTCATAGAATGAATGACTTCTGTGAAGTGCCATAGGGAAAAAAACTATTATTATCAGATTGATAAGTGCTGGAGACTCATAAAATATCCACAGTACTTGAGGTGGATCTGTCATGCATTATTACATGTAACAATTTACAGTACAAAGCCACTAATGACACTGAACTGGATGATGCACTGTTAATTCTTTAAACATTGTTTATTCAGAAGATGATAAAATACTACTTTCTAATCAATTTTAGACAAATTATTACAATCATTTGGTTCTGCAGCCATCAAGTGGCTTAATGCGGTACTGCAGCGTTACATAGCAAATTCAGGCGTAATTTCATAGACGCTCACTGGCTAACATCTCTCTGGTGTAAGGTCAAGATCACAAATTTAACAAGAAAAAGGAAAGGTAACATTTTGAAATAAAAACAAGGATTGTGTTAATTAATTGTCAACTCAATAATAACCTTGAGACTATTTAGAAATAGCTTCATTATGATATAAAATATTTTACTACATCTTATGTCAACTTTTTAAAAGATTTGACCATAGAATAAACGTTTCAATCAACATAAAAAGGCTTAATAAATAGAATCTTATTTAACAAGGTCAGGACAGAGAGTGAGCATTGTGCTTTATTGCTTTAGTTGTGTTTAAAGGACAGAAGAGTTCCATTTTCTTTATTAGTTTCTTTTTATTTGTTCAAATTTAAAGGGACACTTAAAGGGACATTAAACACTTTGAGATGGTAATATAAAATGATAGATCATATATAGAAAAAAACCCTCTACTGTATACTTTGATGACAGAAATAAGAAATTGAGAATTAAGTAATTGATAAGCAACACTTTACAAAACCAGACTGATAGCTAGTATTCTGCAGAAGCCCAATGAATTGGTGGAGCAGTGGATGATCCCCTCCTTTATTTGGACATGGGCTTTTTTTTAAAGATATATTGTATATATTAAGTTTAAAGGGACAGTCTGCTCCAGAATTGTTATTGTTTAAAAAGATAGATAATCCCTTTATTATCCTTTCCCCAGTTTTGCATAGCCAACACTGTTATATTAATACACATTTTACCTTGTTTCTAAGCCTTTGCAGACTGCCCCCTTATCTCAGTTCTTTTGACTGACATGCATTTTAGCAAATCGGTGTCCTCTCATAAGTAACTCCATGGGAGTGAGCACAATGTTATCTATATGAGACACATGAACTAGCTCTGTCAAAAACTGTCAAAATACACTGAAATAAGAGGCATTTCAACAGCTTAGAAATTGACATGTGAGACTGCCTAGGTGTAGCTTTCAACAAAGAATACCAAGAGAACAAAGGAAATTTGATGATAAAAGTAATTTGGAAAGTTGTTTAACATGGCATGTCCTATCTGAATCATGAAAGTTTAATTTTGACAAGACTGTCCCTTTAATTTGAGCTTTCAGTTACACGATTAAAGTGATACCGAACCCAAATATTTTCTTTCCTGATTCAGACAGAGCATGCCATTTTAAGCAACTTTCTAATTTACTCCTATTATCAATTTGTCTTCGCTCTCTTGTTATCTTTATTTAAAACGTAGGAATGTAAAGCTTAGGAGCCATCCCATTTTTGGTTGAGAACCTGGGTTATGCTTGCTTATTGGTGACTTAAATGTAGCCACCAATAAGCTAGCCCTATCCAGGGTGCTCAACTTAAAATGGGCCGGCTCGTAAGCTTTACATTCCTGCTTTTAAATAAAGATAACGAGAGAACAAAGAAAAATAGATAATAGGAGTAAATTAGAAAGTTGCTTAAAATTGCATCACTATCTGAATCATGAAAGAAAAAATTAGGTTTAGTGTCCCTTTAAATAATAGAGAATTTATTTTGGAAATCTCAGATGTTCTCATAGGATACAAGTTTGGAAGGGATGGCTTATGTTTACCAGATTAAGCACTCTGCCAAGGTTCTGAACCTTGTAGCTATTTTGTGAATAATAGCCGGAGAGGGACCTTTGGTGTAGTACATTTCATCCATCAGTTGGTTGGACACTGACCATACATTATCTAGTAGGGGTATGTGGAAGCACATAAGTACTATGCACTGAAGCAAGTATAGCCAAGCACGGCGTCATATGAAGATAGCTCCCTTCTTCCTACCTACTTGACTCTGGATGTTTTGGTTGGTTATAGTTTTCAATGTTTACAGTGTGTTTGCAATAAATATTCTCACTCCCAAATGAGAATGCTGAATACAACTTCAGCTTTTCTCTCTAAGCAACTGGTTTTAACATTTTATTATTGCAGGAATACATTCTAGAAGAGTTCCTGAACTCTGTGTAATTTTAACTGAAATGTTATTTGCTTCTTGTACAGATTACAGATTACAGGTTAGCACTTTCATGAATTTATTTTCTCTTGTCAATGTGATAATTATTTCTTACAATTATGTAACTTTTAGTCTATACTACAAGGTGCCAATACAGAACATTGGGAAACAAATAGGTATGGGACGTGTTAAAATGAAAGGCCTATGGAGCCCATTTATCAAGCGCCGGATGGAGCTTGATGGCCCGTGTTTCTGGCGAGCCTGCAGACTCGCCAGAAACACCAGTTATGAAGCAGCGGTCTAAAGACCATTGCTCCATAAGAGCAGGCAGACACACATCAACCCGATTGAGAACGATCGGGTTGATTGACACCTCCTTGCTGGAAGCCGATTGGACGCAAATCTGCAGGGGGCGCAATGCTGAATACGGAAAGCGTATTGCTCTCTGCATTCAGCAAGATCTGGCGGACCTGATCCGCACTGTCGGATCAGGTCCGCCAGACCTTTGATAAATATCCCCCTACGTGTGAATTGTAATGGGATATCTGCTTACAAGCTGCCTTACATTTCCAAGTATTTATTGCAAGTAAGTAATTGCAGGTATTTTGGTTTATATTGTATGTTTACAGACTGTCTCATGATATATAGTCATATTCATCTTTTTTGCTAAATTTAAAGTATTATATTCATCAACATTTAAATTTCATAACTGAGATAGAGTGTTTTATGATGAAATTCACTATTTTCTCTTGATATCCTTAGATAAAAAAGCCCCTTTCTATGACCGCATATAAAAATAGGCTTATCTAGATTGCTTTAAGGGCATGCAGAGATGTATAACGAACTACATAAATTATATGTTACAAATGCAGCTGCCATAAAATGCTCAGGACTTGTGAACACTCCCAGACAACAATGGACAACAAGAGAAAAAGTTGAATTATTTTAATTAAAGGGCCATGATACCCAAATGTTGAAACACTTGAAAGTGATGCAGCATAGTTGTGAAAAGCTGACTAGAAAATATCACCTGAACATCTCTATGTAAAAAAGAAAGATATTTTACCTCAAAAGTTCCTCAGTAGCCACATCCCATTGTAAAGGACTTCTAAGCAGCAAATCAGTTTGTCTGTCCCGGGACAGCTAAGGGATTGAGCCTTGTGCACTCTCATGTTATTTCCCTATTCAGTTTAAGGAAGTTTACTATGAAATCTCATGAGAGTTAAAGGGACAGTCAAGGCCAAAAAAAACTTTTATTTTTCAAATAAGGCATGTAATTTTAAACAACTTTCCAATTTACTTTTATCAACAATTTTGCTTTGTTCTCTTGGTATTCTAGTTGAGAGCAAACCTAGGAAGGCTCATATGATAATTTCTAAGCCCTTGAAGGCCGCCTCTAATCACATGCTTTTGTATTTGCTTTTCACAACAGGGGAGAGTAGTTCAGGTAAACCATATAGATAGCATTGTGATCACGCCCGTGGGTTGTGGCAGACACTGCACTAATTGGCTAAAATGCAAGTCAATAGATAATAACTAAAAGTCATGTGATTAGGGGCAGTCAGGAGATGCTTAGATACAAGATAGTCACAGCAGTAAAAAGTGTTTTAATATAACTGTGTTGGTTATGCAAAACTGGGGAATGGGTAATAAAGGGATTATCTATCTTTTTAAACAACAAAAATTCTGGTGTTGACTGTCCCTTTAAGTGAAATCTCATGAGATCGCAGTAAAAGAGTCCATGACCTCAGCACTGTTGATGCTGATTGGCTGTTGTTCATTTCTTCATTATTATTTTTTACCTGCAACTGGACAGCAGCTGAAGTATAACGTTTTACACAGAACTTAATCTGCTGAGCTGAGGAGATTGTGAGGTAAAATATCTTCCTTTTTTACATAGAGATGCTCAGGTGATATTTTCCTGTCAGTTTTTTACAGTTATACTGCATCAGTTGATTTAGCATATGAGTATTATGTCCCTTTAATAATTGTATTTCTATTGTAAACTATTGTAGTATAATTAATAATTTGACTTTGAAGGTTTTTATTAGCATGTCCTTTACTACACTCTAGTGGTGGAAAATGATAGTGCACTCTTTGCTTTTCTGTTTACTGTTTTATCTTCTGGCTTTTTTATGGTAAGTTTATATAACATATAATAATGCAGTGCTAATTTGCAAGTACTGATAGTAATATTTAAGTTTATACATGGATTTATTTACTCAAATGTCTCGGCACCAATCGTTTTTATTATCTCTATTGAGGCCACCTGTTTCTTGCTTGTGCTGTTGACTGTAAAATTGCTTCTTAGCCTTTTACCAGCTAGTTGCTAGTTTTCATGGTTTCCATAGAATGTCAGTTGTGAAGAAGTTGGGTGTTTACCAAGCTCAGATATCTGATGCAGTGAATGTTGTTTCTGTACCAGACTTCTACAATACCTTAGTAGTACAACACATTATTTAGTATGTGTCATAGTGAGATAATTAGGCCATTTAAACCTTTCCATAATACATTCAGCAGCTTGCATGCTATAAGACCTTTTGACACAGCTGTAGTGCTGAGGGTGCCTGGAAGATTCCTAGCAGCAGGGGGCAGGGTGGTAGTTACCTTTGGGGTCCATAGCACTTTTCCCTCTCTCTCTCCCTCCCTTTGTAGCAGCTCAGAGCCAGACAAACTCTTGTAAACTCACAGTCTCACACAGAGAAACTGCAGGTTTCTGTCTGGGTGAAATTGTGAGTGTGGGAGCATTTGGAAATAAAAATGAAGGGATTTTGTAGGCAAATACCTGTAGTTCTCTGTAAGGTTGAGAGAATTTATGCAGAGCTGCAGGTCACTTCTCTCTTATTTCTCTTTTCTCACCATTCCTGGCAAAATGTATGAATCTGCGAGCGGAAAGGATGTTGTGAACCTGTGCATTTGCTCACAGATTGTGGGGTACATTTGTTATCCATAATTAACATTGCAGGGACGAAAGCTTGTGCAAGTCTGACCCGCAACCAATTGCGTGAGAGTAGGGCTTGTCAATCACCCCGGTCGAATGAATCTGGGGTGATTTTCATTTGCCAACTCCAAATTGGTGTGAAAGTTTATGTATCAGTGGTTTAAATTGCTACTTCAGAAATATCAGTTTCAGGCTCAAATGAGTGAGAATGCAACTGATCGGAGCATTTACGTTATCGTAAATCTTGCCCTTTGTCTCTCAATACCCTTTTTGCAAACTAGCAGACACACATACAAGGAAGCAATCCTGGAAGAGATCCATTTAACTACCTGAGTGTATTACATTTTTTCACTTTTCAGTGTTAGATACTTATGTTTAGTTAGAAAATGCCTCGGTTATCATGAAATAGTGTACTTTAAATAGTTCAGTGTTACTATAACTTCTAAAAGTTTTGGTATGTGCATTGCTGTTAGTTTGACTTTGCACAAATATGATTTGTACAGTAACACAGTGAAGTAAGCAAACTATTTCTGTGTTAGGTATCAGTTGCAATTGTTTGGGCCAAGTGAACCCAGTGTTGTAAACTGTGACTGTCAGTAGCAGTGACAGTACCACTAACTGAACGTGTCTTCCAGTCTCCTCTACTCCATCTACCACTCCCTCCAGTGTCACAGCCAGTAGTTGCTTTGTCTTGTTTCACACTCCCCAGAGTCTAGAAGCTAAGGCAGCTGCAACAGGTAGCACTAGCAGTATAGTAGTATTGAAGTAAGAGGGGGGTAGCCTAATTTTGATTTTGTAAACAATGTAGTATTTCAGTGAGTAAGGCCAGTAGAATGCTTGGTTGTATTGCTAGAGGTATTTCTAGCTGAAACAGTTAGGTTCTTATCCCAATTTACAGATCTTGAGTATTGTTTACAGTTCTGGAGGCCATATATCCAATAGGATATAAACAAATTGTAATCTGTGCAAAGAAGGGCTACTAAAATGGTACATGGTCTAAAAAATAAAACTTACTAGTAGAGGCTCAACGACCTACATATAAATAGCTCAGAGGATAGAAGGGAAAGAGGTGATATGATAATAACTTTCAAGTATATTTATAAAGTAATTTTTTTAAAAGCTTTAGCTGTGAGTATTTTTCATGTAAATAAAATTTTACAATTAAGGGGTAATGATCTCAAACTGAAGGGTAGTAGGTACCGGAGTAATTCTTACGGAAAAAGAGTGACTAAGTCATGGAATGGTCAGTGATTGGGCTAATAGTGACAGTTCTCAAGTGATTCATGGATGTTACTAAAAACCTAAGACAAGTTGCTTAAAGCCTGGCTAAGGTAATTCCAATATTTACTTGCCTGGTCAACAAAATTGACAGTTTCCTTACTGGCCATGGAGCCCTATCCAGTGACAGGCCCTATGTTAATGTAGCCACACTTATGAGGAAGCTTAGGCTGGCCAATTGTACTGAGTCTGCATTTTGGAAGAGAAAGGCTCATCTCCAAGTTGGGTGAGCTTCAAAAGAAAAGTGGTATGCTGAGAGAGGGAGAAAAGCAGGAGCCTGACATCTTCATATTCTTTTGCACATTTGAACATCTGCATGGATGCAGTGAAACCTGAGAGACCAGACCAGCAGTATTTTGGGCCAATGCCCATGGTTTTTGGTTGGAACCACCAATACCCCAAGTAGCAAGTGTGGTATGGTAAAAGCTTACCTTGATCCACCTCCATTACCTACTTCTGAACCAATAAACAAATGGGATCTGGCTAATACTTTCTAACCTGCACTCTCCTTAGTTGCCAAGAAGCTGCTTGCATATCCAAATAGCAGCATCCACAGTGAAATCTGATAATATTTTTAAAAAAGGTCTAAAATTTCTAACCAATGCTATCTAAATAATCATCCACTTTCATGCTCATGTGCTATACTAAAATTATTCACAGGTAAAGAAATCATCATAAAATCTAAGTTTCTGATTGCGACTGTAGTAGAGTGTTGTTAGGCACCATAATCAGACTATTTGCCTTCTAAAAATTGCAAGTTTCTATTTTTAAAGCCTCTTCCTCCTCACAACACTATAGGCTAGATTACAAAATACTGCTTCTGTCAAAGTGATATTTACGCTCAACTTAGTAATACCAGCACACGCAAATGTGTACGGAAGCATTGCGCTTACAAGAGTGTGCTTCCATAGGCTCCAATGAGAACCTCGTTCTCATGGCGTCAGACACGGCATGAGAACTAGCACAGCCAAGGGAGTAAGTCATGCAGCAATGGGCAGCAATTTTAAATATATATATGTATATGACTATATATATATGTATATACACATATTAACACATAAATATATATGTATATAAGCATATACATATATCAATGGCGTATTTAGGTTTTGTGCTGCCCTAGGCACTCAAAATTCCCCCACACCCACAAAGGTTTTAGGCCTTTTTTCCCTTTAATATTTTTTGGGGTCAGTGTGTAAAATGTTTTTGTTTGTTTTTTCATAACAATTCAAAAGAAAATGGGCTAGCAAAACACTTGCATACAGGTGGGTTGAATTGCATGCATCTCATACCATTTTATCCCTGAGAGAAGGGAGAGAAAAGAAGGGGAGGGGAGAAAAGGGAGAAAAAGGAAATAAGGGAGGGAGAGAGAGAGAGAGAGAGAGAAGAGAAAAGTATGGAGGGAGAGGAGAAAAGGGGGGAGGAAAGAAGGGAGTGAAAGAAGGGAGCAAGGGAGGAAGGGAAAGAAAGAAGGGAGGGAGTTGTGAGGGGGAGGGAGTGAGTTGAGGGAGGGAGTGAGTGAGTTGAGGGAGGGAGGAAGGGAGGGAGAAAGGGAAAGAAGGGAGAGAGGAAGGGAGGGAAAGAATAATATACTTTGAAACAATCAC
Organism: Bombina bombina; assembly: GCF_027579735.1. Classification (NCBI taxonomy): domain Eukaryota; kingdom Metazoa; phylum Chordata; class Amphibia; order Anura; family Bombinatoridae; genus Bombina; species Bombina bombina. The sequence continues at coordinate 1,091,321,688 of NC_069502.1, forward strand.
TGCCCTTCACATGCAACAACATACAGTAATTACCATCATTCAAGTAATGAAACTTTTTAAGTGTCTGTTTACTATTTACTCTGTGGGTTCATGAATGCAGAGAAAGCTATTAGTAGCTAACATACATTAGCACTGAGAGTTTATGATTAGACATCACAAGCTGATCTAAGCAGTGCACAGGCGCATCCAGTCTGTTAGTTACTAAGACCTGCAATAAGCACTGCGCTCGCAAACCCACCACAGCTGACAAGGGGAGGCAGCATATCGGCACAAGGTCTTCTCCTCCAGCCTCACCTTGTAAGCATATCCCGGGCAAGTTTCTCACCAAGAACGCTTCCACTTTGCCAGTGGCTCTAAATGAAGCAACGGTTTAAAGGAGCACTGCCTGTGAAGAGCGACCTTATTAAGCGCATGTGCCTTGTCTTCTCTGTAAAAGACTGCACTTTATCGCTCACTGTACTGTGTGCTCGCTTTTAGAGAGAGGATAGGGCAGATGTGTTGCCCCTCCCAAATCTGCTGCACTAGGCACCGACCTTGTTGGCCTAGGCCATAATACGCCCCTGACATATATATTTACTGGGAACACAAAGTTCCCATAGATCGCAATGTAAAGGCACTTTTCAGTGCCATTTTGTTTTCTAACATCCCACAACAGTCAACTTTTGCCCCCAAAAACTGCTTAGTGCAGTTGTTGTTTTTTTAAAAAAAAATCTAAATTTTTTGTTTTTTAAAAAGGGACTCACACTTTATTTTGGGGGCAATTGGAGTACATTTAAAGAGGTCTGACCTCTGGTTAATTTTTTGAGTACTAATTGCTACAGCAAGCTCACTGTAGCAACCCAGCCACTTATAATGGCTGGTTATTTATCATGCAAATTTGCCAGTTTGAGGGTGCACAATAAATTAGCGTTCCACTTGTAATCTAGTCCTATATCTTGTTTCTTTTTTCCTAATTCGAGAAACTGCACACAGACACACGTACATACACACAAATATATAATGCATCCAGAGTTTGCATTTAGAAGGGGAAGCCATTTTACCCCTGGGCATTAGTTTCTAGTTATGGCCTAGTTCAATAACAAACTTATTACGCGCCCGCAAAGGCCGTTTGCGGGAGCACAATAATTAACCACCCATTTAAACGGTAGCAATTAGCGCTTAATAAAATTTACCAGAGATCAGATCTTTGATTAATTTTTATAAATTTGCCCCAAATTCCCCCAACATACAGTGGTGTGTATTTTATTAAAAAATAAAGATAGCAGCATATTTGGGGGGGGCGTGCCTGACCATCGCCCAAGATGGCTGCTTAAAACTTGGGCTGTGATTTAGTGCAATTCGCTCCGTTGGTTATTGCCTAACTACCACACAATTTACAGCATCCCTGAGGGGAATAGTTTATTTAAACATCTGAGGAACAGACTTATATATTTTTCTCCTACGACAATTCAGCCCAGCAGACCATATTAGAGGAGGTATACAGCGGAGGCCTTCCTGCGGCCTAGACCTTCATCTACCCCCCCCCCTTTATACCTGTTTAAGGTTTGGAAGTACACAGATACTATCGTTGTTCTAAGCCCTTGCGCTATATTAAGGACCTATTGAGAGAACTTTACTTGTTTTTTTCCCGCTGCCTAACATGGAGGATATCCAGCAAGTGCTGCAGGCCCTCTTTGCAGATTTCAAGGTGGAGCTAGGGAGGCAGCTGGAGCGGCTGGGAAAGATTACTAAACCCAATGTGCTGCAATCCCCGGATCACAGGCAAGTACCTACAGATCGCAGAGCAGCGGGAGTGGGAACCCGAATGTAATGAGATCTTATGGGACAGCTTGGCCACGGGGAAAGCGGCAGATCCGGAGACACGGGAGGTATCCCAATTGGCTTATACAGGTGGCAGATTAATACCCATACAGAGCAACCCCCAGGATTGTTGTCATACCCTGCCTGACGGGCTATGGTGGGGAGCGGGGGGCCCGGACTGCCTGATATCGACACCTCACTCTTTTGTTTGGCTGCCCTGGACGGAGGTGAGTGCCGGACACTCGTATACACGGATGAGCAGAGATCCTTTAACCCTACTGCAGCTCTTTTGTCCCGAAGCCGCTGTAGCAACAGACACGCAGCCTTGCAGTAATATCTTCCTTGACCTCCCCTGGTCCAGTGAACTGAACTCGAGACATTTCTTACACAGCACTCAGCACTGGTTGAACTGGTATCTAGGCCGGTTAAATAACGGGATCGCTAACCTGGCAAATGCATTCAGACTGCTTAGAGCTGGAATAGGATGAGTAGGCCGTCTGGGTCACTATCGCTTCTCCCTGGCTAGAATACCTTCTGCCCTAATGATGACACTCTGAGCCTGATATTCGATGGTCTATTTTTTGTTAGGCCAATTATTTTTATGTTTTGTTATTATAATGTATGTGATGTCTGCGTTTCTCTAAATTGGTTAGATTGCCCCCATTTTCCTATGACTAAGTCATTAAATAACACCCCTATTGTGGTCTAGAATCTAGTGAGAAATGTATGGTTTCATGTTTAATAGGTATTAGTATAAAATGGAAGTTGGCAGATGCCCTTGTTGTGTGCCACTTTTTCCCTTCCTTTCAGATTTGCAGGCTCACATGCTAGGTATATCTTATTTTGACGGCCACCTTTCATATAGTTACTGAGTCATTTTACTTGTCTGTACTATTTCTGCTAAAATATAGGAACACTACCTGACTTTTATTAATCGTAACAACATTTCATTATCTTGCTCAGCTTAACTCAGGGTCAACCCTATATTCTGATGATATGGTACGAAGAAGTTTATTAATGGGGTTTGCCTCACTTGCCCTAATGTAAGTAATGGCACATAATTATTTTCATTCAGACCTCTGGTCTTAAGATAGCTATGCAACCCAGGATGTAGGGCTAGGTCGCCAAAACATGATGAAGAAATTTTATAGTACATCCCATTTCTGTCTGCCTATAATCAGACTACTTATTAAGTTTCATGTTCCTGGGCATCTCCATTTAAACTCCATGGCACCCAAAACATATTTATAAAGATTGCCCAGAGCTAAAGAGATTCCCCTTCTCATAGGCCAATGTCTATATATTTCTATGCCACTAACCTGGGCTTACTTATACCATATTAGTGTAGTGCTGTCTATAGTAGATCAAGACTCTGTCCCACGTTTCTGTTTTCTCTCGCTGTTTAATTTTATAGTGCTCATATGTAAATGTATCTGTCCATATATAGTTACGGGGCCCAAAAGTGACCCTATATGTTTCGATTTCAAAATGGGAGAGTTTCTCTTTTTTGTTAACCACTTAGGAGGTATTGCAATACTAGAACCATTGCCAGTCTTTAGAGATTTGACACTGTTAAGTATTGAATTGAAATGTATCACCTATGCTTATCAATAATATTTGTCATGTTCTACACTTGCAGTATGCTGTAAACTACTGTAATTTGCCCTTACGGGTTAAGGGCTTATGTATGTGGTTTTTTTCTTGTATTGTTTTATTTTTCTCCCCAATAAAAAATATATAAAAAATAAATAAATAAAAAATAAATAAAGATAGCAGCATATTTATTAATAATAATAATAATAATAAAATAACTGCACTAGGCAGTATTTTGGGGGGGTAAAGTTGGCAGGAGTGGGATGAAAAAAAAGGTCACTGAAAAGTGCCTTTACATTGCAGTCTATGGGAACTGTGTGTTCCCAGTAAATATATATCTGCTTATATACAAATATTTTTGTGTTAATATGTGTATATATTATTATAGAGGCTCTGTTAGAAAGTAAATTGTGAGAAGATTATGAATATCTTTGCAAATATAATCCATTAGGAAATTCGGAAGAAGGAATTAGTGGAAATGATATTATGTATAGATCTGGATACTTCTGCAGAATATGGGTCAAGAATAAAGTGTTTCCATTATAATTGGAAATTTCTGTTTATGAGGTAGACATTTTTTTACATTCCACTCACCTAACTTGAATGTTTATAACTTGACACATACAGTATATCCTGGTCCATTAGAAAACCCTTTTGTGAGTGTTTCTCAAGCAATTTTCGGACTTTCATATTCAGTTCTTTGGCCTTGCTTAAACTCATTATGCCTGTTCCAAGATTCATTCATTGGCTGTCTGCTTGTCAAAGTTCTTGCACATGATCAATTCATATAAATTTTAAAATTATATAGATCAAATCTCACTTTTAAACTATGAAACCTGTACACTTATTAAACGTGACTGTTTAAATGTTAATTTAAAAATTGTAATAAAAAATCAATCAATGTTATATCAGATTATTAATTGTACACATGCCCTGAATTATGCTTGGTGATCAGTGCTGTTGACGGGGGGCAAGATAATGGGTGTCCTCTCATATGCCCCTCAACTAAGAATGCAGTTTGTTTTTCCACCACCTCTCTGTAGAGGATTCCTCCAGCGCTGCTCACGAAACACCCAACCCTGCCTACAAAATACGCAACCTCGCCTATGGAATACATTTCCCTGCCCACAAAACACAGGTGGGCCTCTGGGAAGTGAACCCAAATAATTAAGTCCTGGAAATGCCACTGTTAGTGATTAATAAGTAATTATTAAATGATCTCATCTCTTAACCTTTTTTTTTTTTTGGCTTTGTATCTTTTACTTTTGTGAAGATCTCTGACCATTTGTGCAGATCTTTCTTGTGTTTGGGAGTAGAAATTATAAAAGAAAACCAAGACATATCCAAACAGTACTTTCTGATTGCTAAACAATTGGAAAGTTTAAAAACAAAGAAAAACTGCTTTCTGATGTGTAATGTGTCATTAGACATGTCCATTTCGATTCAGACAAATATAAAAATGCTAAATTCTTTCATACAGGTGGTGAAAGTCCACAATCCTGGGAATTACTCTTCCCTACCACTAGGAAGAGGCAAAGATTTCCAAACCCCAAGATCTCTATAAAACCCCTCCCGCCTCATTGGTAAATATTTTACCAGCAAGAGTATGTCCTGGGATATGCCAGCAATACATTACATATTGTACAAATAGTTACATTTTTACATAGCTATACACAGACACAAGGTAAGTATTTTTGTTATAAATTATAGTCTTTACATGATTGATTTGTTTTTACCTCACCTGGAGAAAGGTGAAGAACAAAGTTGTGCACATGTTTCTTCAGCGAGAGGTGCTTTCAGTCTATGTTGAGGCACATTTTCCCCTCACGGTACAGTGTTTGTCAGAGGGATGTATATGGGTAATAGTTAGTTGCTCTCTTTTTCACCTCATGGGGAATTTTGTCACTATCCTTCCATAGTGGTCTTTTGCCTCCTCCTATGGATCTACAATATATTCCTATTCCATAACCTCTGCTGATATGTTTCAGTACTGGTTTGGCTTTCTACTGATTGTTTACTCGTAGATGAGTGTCTATTGGAAACTATCATATTTTTATTTGTATGCCTTTTTTGGGCAAGTATACTGTATATATAGCCTTGGGACATAATGTTTATATTATTATTATTCCCCTTTAAATGATATGCCCTCTGAGGCTAGAGATAATCCTGTTGTGTCTTCAGAAGGAGATGTTTCCTCTGGTGATGAGGAATATTCTTCTGATGTTGAACCTGATTCATCCTCTCTTTGTTTTTTTTTTATTTAAAGTTGAAAATATTCGCTTTTAAAAGAGGTTTTGCTTACTTTAGGGGTTAGGGACTCTAAGGTTTCTGAGGATAAACTTTTAACCATTAAGATTCAGTCTTTAAAACTGTTGCTTAAACCCCTCCTGTTTTTCCTATTCCAGATGCTGTTTCTGAAATAGATTCAAATTATTGGCCTTAGCCAGGTAATTATTTGAATCCTTCTGCAAGGTTTATGAAGTTATACTCCTTACCTGCCTCTAATGTTGAACTGTGGGAAACTGTCCCTAAAGTAGATTTTATTATACTCTGGCTAAGCATACTACTATTCCTTTGGAATACAGTATGTCTTTTAAGGAACCTTTAGATAGGAAGTTACAATCCTTTCAAAGAAGGGCTTTTCTGAAAGCATGTTATTTGTTTAGGGAGCTATTTATATTGCTGATGCAACTGATGCTTCTTCTTACTGGTTAACTAGTCTTTCAGAGCAGTTTTCTAATGATTCTGCTACTTAATATTTTTTTAACCTCTTGGGACTTCTCAAAAGTGCTAATTCCTTTTTTATGCTGTATTTGACATTATTAATCTTAATGTTAAAAACATGTCCTTGTCAGTTTTCTCGAGAAGAGCTTTATAGCTTAATTGCTGGTCTGCTGATATGGTGTCTAAATCCAGACTTTTCTCTTTCTTTTCACGGAAAGAAATTATTTTGTTCTTATTTGGATTCTATAATTTCTAATGTTACTGGAGGTTAGGAGGCATTTCTTCCTTAGGACAAGAAGTCCAAAGGGAAATCTAAAGCCTTTAATAGTTTTCATTCCTTTCATAAGAACAAGGAATATAAAGGCCCAGTCTGGAGGCCTAGTACTAATTGGAACAGACCTAAGCAAGCCAAAAAGTCTACACCTACTTCCAAGTCTGAATGAAGATGTGGGCCCCTGATCCAGAGGCTCTGGAAGGTTAGAGGTTATGCCATTTTTTTAGGAAGCTTGGTTTCAGTCTGTTCCAGATCCCTGGGTTATGAATATAGTTTCCTAGGGATATCAAATATTCAAAACATGGCATCCCTGAGGAAGTTTTTTTCTGTCCAATGTTCCAAGGAATCCTTTAAAAGCCCAAGCCTTTTTTCAGTCCGTTTTAGTTCTGGAAACTATGGGAGTGATTGCTCTAGTTCCTTTGCAAGAACAAGGGATGGGATTTTATTGTTCCAAAGAAGGAATGTTCTGTATCTTAAAGCTCTAGTTTGTCAGAATTCCTACTTTCAAAATGGAAACTATTTAGACTATTTTTTTGTTCAGCAAGGTCAGTTTATGTTCACAATATATTTAAAGGATGCTTACCTTCATGTTCCAAATCACAGAGAACATTACCAGTTTCTGAGGTTTGCCTTTCTAGAAAAGCATTTTCAGTTTGTTGCTACCATATGATTTGGCTACAGCTCCAATAATTTTCACAAAGGTTCTTGGTGCCCTATTGTCTGTGATCAGATCTCAGGGTATGGATGTGTTTCCTTACATGGACGATATCATGGTTCAAGATCCATCTTTTCATTTAGCAGAATCTCACACCGACAGATTTGTTTCTTTAAAACCATGGTTCGAAGATTAATTTTCCAGAGTTCTTTAGTGTCTCAGACAATGGTTACTTTTCTGGGGTTTCAAAAAGATTCAGTCCCCTTAAGTCTTTATCTAACAGAACAGAGAAGACTAAAATTGGTGTCTAAAACAAAAGAAGTATATACCAGTGCTTGAGATTGGTGTAATAATCAAATATTATATTAACAAGTAAAATCTGCTGATATTAGATTCTTAAAATATCAAATAATAAAAACATAAATATCAATGGTATTCCAGAATAAATGTATACATGTATATACATAAAGGACAGTACTTGGTATGAAAATGCCCCTGCCGTTCCTTCAGGGGGTACTCAAAAATTGTACCTTGTTTGATCCTTAAAATAGAAGTGTGTCCATCATCAACCAATCAAGATTGTACTTGAGTCACTGCTGCTTCCTGTAATTCACTTTAGGTTCACTCAGAGAGACAGACTGCAAACAAACAAAAATGCACAGCAGCGCAGAGACTCTAAGTGCGGTATTTAATGAGAGAAAAATAAAAGCGCATATAAAAACACACTTACAAGAAGTAAAATAGTGAAAGCATATTCACAGTAGTCAGTACGTCTCACCCAGCCCACTTCTATGTGCCTGTGAGGTCCCACAATACACTGTGCTTACAAACTCCAGGATTCAAAAGGAATACAGGGGCGGATAAGAGCGTCTTGATGGCAAAGAAATGCTGGTTACTCTCAACGCATTTCTTACGGACCCGGACGGACTTTCTGAAGAGGTAATGGCTGTGATTACTCCAGTTCAAATTTAAATAGCCATTTTAAGGTATGTAATTGGTTGGAATGACTGTCAATCACGATACCAGAATTGACGTAATTTGCATCGGCACAACCAAACACGTGCTGATTGGTTGTATGTACATTTCAGCATTACAATGTAACAGTTGTACAAATCTAAGTACCTTATGCAAATTCTGTTTAACCTACCAATTGCATATACACAATGTTACAATAAGGTCCACATGTGCACTATATGTATCAATTATTTACAATGGTTAGAGATTATACACTCAATACATATTCACATATAAAAAATGCATATGTGGGATAACGAATCAATAATCTATTTGACCCAATTTTGTTACTATGGGTTACTATATATAACAAGACTCTTTATTGCGAGGTTTAGTATTCTGGCAACACTAACAAGTCTCTAAGATGTTTGCTTTTAGAATTTGCAGTAATTGTTAGAAACTCTTTTTTCTAAACACACACACACACACACACACATATATATATATCTATATAGGTATTGGCTATCTATAACGATGCCTAATGTATGGAGATATATATTAAGTTCGGTATAGAGTACAGTAACAGGCAGACCATTCATATTAAAGTACATAGATATTGCACTAGTGTTTTTAACTTTCTTGAATTTCCCTTTCTTATTGGTTTATTGAAGATGAGAATAAAATGTTAACCTCATTGAATCACATAAATGCTGGCAGATCAATGTCTACATTTAGACCTTTTGGAGTTATAGTGTGCAGTTCTTGTATCCAATATGTCTCTTGTTGTCTTAAAGTGAGAAGCCTATTTGGATACAGATTTGGTGGAATCCAATCTATCACTCTGACCATTAATGTCTGATTACAATTGTGGTGTGCACGAAAATGTTCTGAAACACTGATTGTCTATTCCATTCTTAATGTTGTTAACATGTTCACTCACTCTCTTTCTGATTGTTTTTTTGTCCTATCAATGTATAATAAATGACATTTGCAGGTGAGCATGTAGACCACATATGTTGTACTACATGTATACCTCTGTTTAATAGGATATGTTTTATCCTTCTCTGAATTACGGAAAGTATCTCCTTTCTGTATATATTTGCACATATCGCATCTGGATGTCAGGCATTTTCAGGTGCCGTTAGGTCTCGTTAACCATTGAGATGTATTTCTATTCTCCTTCTTGTCTCTCATCTGTCGTAATCTTGAAGGGGCCAGAATGTTCTTTAAATCTCTATTCTTCTTGTAAGTAATAGTTGGTTAGGTCCCCAATACTCCAGCTAACAGGGGATCCGCTTGTAAAACAGTCCAATGCTTCTGAAGAAGCTTTTGATAAAGTTAGTTTCATCAGTAAATATAGTCAGGGTAGTAGACAAATTAAATCCATTCTTCAAATATCAGTTGGGAAATTGTTGTCCCTTCTTTCTGTCCTAATCCCAAGAATGCTTCATAGAGATCTTTGCATAATTTGGATGTTGTTAGAGCATTGAACTATTATATTGATGCTACTAAGGATTCCTGACAAACTTCTAGTTTCTGCTGTTTCTTTAGCCTCTTGGTTGAAACTTTTGATTCATAAGACTTACTTTGAGGCAGGTCAGCCTCCACCTAAACGGACTACTACTCATTCTACAAGATCAGTTGCCACTTCTTGGGCTTTCAAGAATGAGGCGTCAGATGACAAAATTTGCAAGGCAGCTACTTTGTCTTCTTTGCATACTTTTACTAAAATCTACCATTTTTATGTTTTTGCTTCTTCTTAGGCTGCCTTTAGTAGGAAAGTCTTTCAGGCAGTTGTCTCAGCTTGATTTATTTTTGGCTGTTAATTACATTTTAAGTGCATTAAAATGTCCTTTTTGGGTTCTTGAAAAAAGATGTTTATTACATCCCACACTTTGTGTCTCATTACACGTGGACTCCACTGACTGGGTATTATTTCCCAGGAGTATTGGATTGTGGACTCTCTCTACCTGTATGAAAGAACACATCATTTATGCTTACCTGATAAATTAATTTATTTCATGGTGGTGAGAGTCCATGAGACCACACCCTATGTTTTTTGTTGTTGTTTTTTTTCTTAAGCCTTTCTTTTTTCAATGCTCCTTTTATTTTGCTTGGCTATATGTTATGAGATGTGTGTGAGGTGGGAGGGGTTTATAAAGCTCCTGCAGTTTGGGGATCTTTGCCTCCTCCTAGTGGTAGAGAAAGGTAATTACCAGGAGTAATGGATCATAGACTCTCACCACCAGAAATTGATTTATCAGGTAAGCATAAATTATGTTTTGCTGTGTTTTTGCAAAATAAGTGAGCCATTTAAAGGGACATGAAACCCAACATTTTTCATTTATGATTCTGATTGAAAATGCAATTTTTAAACAACTTTCAAATTTTCTCCTATTATCAAATTTTCTTCATTCTTTTGGTATCTTTTGATAAAAAGTAAGGGTGTAAGCTCAAGGGTGCGCACATGTCTGGAGCACTATATGGCAGCAGGTTTGCAAGAATCTTATCCATTTTCATATCACTAGATGACAGCACAATTTCATGCCATTTAGTGCTCCAGACACATATCTCTTTAACAAATAATACCATGGACACAAAGCAAATTGGATTTTGGTTTTTAATTGTATATTTTATGCTGTCTGAATCACAAAATACATTTTTTGGGTTTCATATCCCTTTAAGGGAGAAATAAATGAACAAATGCATGCAGCAAAAAAAATAATAATACAAATATGTGGTTGATTCATCAGAACTGTTACTCTAAAGGTGGAAAAGGCTTTATCTGCAGGCCGGGCCAGTGCTAGGATTTTGGGCCACACAGGCAAAGACGCATTTTGCCGCCCCCTCCCCAAAGGAATTATATAGCCTTCCATTACTGCTTCTTAAGCCCTACAATAGATCACATTAGCTTGCAGTACTGTCAAGCTTTGGCCAGGGGGCAGTATAACTTGGAGTCTTGGACAAGTGTCACTGTATAGTGATGATAATGAACATTTATACACAAATAAAAACAACCCTCTGCACTATATGATAATGCAAGGCATCTAAACACTGTACTGTATAATGATAGCTTCATTTGGGTACATTTATGGTGAGCACTCTGTGCTGCATAATGAACATTTAAACACCCAGAGCATTCCTTTATTTTCCAGGGATCTGCTTACACCACAAGGCAGTGCTTATTGTAGTGGTATTGTATAAAAGCTAATGTTAAACCATTTCATATGTAGTCTCATAAAGGTAAAGGGATAGTAAACCCAACATTTTTCTTTCATGATTCATATAGAGCAGCAATTTTAAGCAACTTACTAATTTACTTGTATTATCAATTTGTCTTCCTTCTCTTTGTATCTTTATTTGAAAAGCAGAAATGTATGTCAAAAGCCAGCCCATTTTTGGCTCAGAACCTGGGTTGCACTTGTTTATTGGTGGCTAAATGTAACTAACCAATCAGCAAGTGCAACCCAGGTTCTGAACCTAAAATGGGCTGGCTCTTAAACAAGCATTTCTGCTTTTACTATCCCTTTTAAATCAGTAATAAAATTATTCATGCTTACAGTAACATAAGTGAGAAATTGAGTACTAAATCTCTGACTTGTTGCCTTTTGCAAGTGCTGGCACTGTCTGCAGGTGGGAATGCTTCAAGTGTACAGTTTTATGCTATGCAATTGCGATCTAGCAAATTCTTTTCCAATGATTACTTCCAAGATTAAAAGTTGTCCACTAAACAGGGTGCGTAAATAACGCAAAATAAATAGCGGTATCGCACGTTACATAGCGCTGCCATTACAAGATGAAAAACCTTCTCTTGTTGTGCAGTATGTGCGATAAGCTCCATACCGCACAAAACCCAAGGCCTGACTTTACGTGCTCGTGCACGCTTTCCCCCATAGCCATCAATGGGGAGAAAGTGTCAGAAAAAAACTAACACCTGCGATCGCGGAATGGCCATCGTCGTATTGCAATCCCCATTGATGTCTATGGGAAAAGAAAGTTATGTTAAAACATAACACCCTAACATAAACCCCTAGTCTAGACACCCCTAATAAGCTGCTCCCGACATTGCTGACACTAGTTAAAGTTATTAACCCCTAAAGCGCCCCCCCCACATTGCTACTAATAAACTAAATCTATTAACCCCCAAACCGCTGGCCCCCACATCGCTACTAATAAACAAACTAAACCTATTAACCCCTAAACCGCTGGCTCCCCACATCACAAATCACTCAATTAAACTATTAACCCCTAAACCTAACACCCCCTAACTTTAAATTTAATTTACAATATAATTATTGTTATACTATTTGTAGTATTGTAACATCATCTGTTCACATCTCTTAAGTGAACATTTATAAGTGAGACACTAAGAATTGGGCAAAAGAATTATACAAGAATTATACTCAATACTCACCACACTGCTGCTTAAAGGGACACTGAACCCAATTTTTTTCTTTTGTAATTCATAAAGAGCATGCAATTTTAAGCAACTTTCTAATTTACTCCTATTATCAATTTTTCTTCGTTCTCTTGCTATCATTATTTGAAAAAAAAGGCATCTAAGCTTTTTTTTGGTTTCCGTACTCTGGACAGCACTTTTTTATTGGTGGATGAATTTATCCACCAATCAGCAAGGACAACCCAGGTTGTTCACAAAAATGGTCCGGCATCTAAACTTACATTCTTGCATTTCAAATAAAGATACCAAGAGAATGAAGAAAATTTGATAATAGGAGTAAATTAGAAAGTTGCTTAAAATTTCATGCTCAATCTGAATCACGAAATAAAATTTTTGCGTACAGTGTCCCTTTAATTAGACATGTGCGTTTTGTTTTGGACGAATTCTGCAAAATTTTGGCCGGTTAGGCAATTTGGATGCATCCGAATTACAAATTCCGAAAATGAATATATATATTTCCGAATTTTTGGATCCATATTCTGAATTTTTAAATGTTTCTTCCTAAACCGCAGTTCCCCGACACTAAGTATAACCCCTAAACCACCGTTCCCCCGACATCGCTGAAACTAAAACTATTAACCCCTAAGCCGCACCCCCCCACATCGTTGACTATACTAACTAAACCTATTAACGCCTAAACCGCCGTTCTGAAACATCGCCGACATGAACTAAACATTTAACCCCTAAACCGCACCCGCCCACATCACCGACACAAAATAAACCTATTAACCCCTAAACCGCACCCCCCACATCACCGACACGAACTAAACCTATTAACCCCTAAACCACACCCCCCCCACATCGCTGACACTAACTAAACCTATTAACCCCTAAACCACCGTTCTGAAACATCGCCGACATGAACTAAACATTTAACCCCTAAACCGCACCCCGCACATCACCGACACGAACTAAAGCTATTAACCCCTAAACCGCACCCCCCACATTGCCAACACAAACTAAACCTATTAACCCCTAAACCGCACCCCCCCCCCCCCCCCACATAGCCAACACTAACTAATTGAGCTGATTACTTTTGTAATTTAGTTTAGGGTAGGGACATTTTATTATTTTGGGGGGCTTTTTTATTTTATTAGGGGGCTTAGATTAGGTGTAATTAGCTTAAAATTCTTGTAATATTTTTTAATTTTTTGTAATTTAGTGTTTGTTTTTTTGTAATATAGTTTAGTTTATTTAATTGTATTTTAGTTTAGATAATTGTAGTTTATTTAATTAATTTATTGATAGTGTAGTGTTAGGTGTATTTGTAACTTAGGTTAGGATTTATTTTACAGGTAATTTTGTAATTATTTTAACTAGGTAGCTATTAAATAGTTATTAACTATTTAATAGCTATTGTACCTAGTTAAAATAAATACAAAGTTACCTGTAAAATAAATATAAACCCTAAAATAGCTACAATGTAATTATTAATTATATTGTAGCTATCTTAGGGTTTATTTTATTAAATAAACTAAACTATATTACAAAAAACAAACACTAAATTACAAAAAATAAAAAAATATTACAAGAATTTTAAGCTAATTACACCTAATCTAAGCCCCCTAATAAAATAAAAATGCCCCCCAAAATAATAAAATTTCCCTACCCTAAACTAAATTACAAAACTAATCAGCTCTATTACCAGCCCTTAAAAGGGCCTTTCGCGGGGCATTGCCCCAAAGTAATCAGCTCTTTTACCTGTAAAAAAAAGAACAATCCCCCCCCACATTACAACCCACCACCCACACACCCCTACTCTAAAACCCACCCGATCCCCCCTTAAAAGAACCTAAGTCTAACCCCCAAGTGGTCCTTACCTGTCCTGAAGACCGGCAGAGAAGGTCCTGTTCCAGGCGGTGAAGTCTTCTTCCAAGCGGCGACCTCTTCTTCTTCCAGGAACCAGCTGGCACGGAGCGGAGGAGTTGAAGACCGATGACCGCGGAGCTGAAGACCGGCAACGCTGGAACTGAAGATCGGCGACGCCAGAACTGAAGACCGCGGAGTCATGGAGCGTGGATGATCCTCTTCATATGATCTTTGCCGTACACTGAATAGGAATTCAAGCTACGCGATTAAAAATGGCGTCCCTTGAATTCCTATTGGCTGATTTGAGCCTTCAAATTCAAATCAGCCAATCGGATGAGAGCTACTGTAATTCTATTGGCTGATTTAAATAGCCAATAGAATAAGAGCTACTGATATTCTATTGGCTATTCAAATCAGCCAATAGAATTACAGTAGCTCTTATTCTATTGGCTGATTTGAATTTGAAGGCTCAAATCAGCCAATAGGAATTCAAGGGACACCATTTTTAATCGCGTACCTTGAATTCCTATTCTGTGTACGGCGGAGATCATATGAAGAGAATCCTCCACGCTCCATGGCTCTTCAATCCCAGCGTCGCCGATCTTCAGTTCCAGCGTTGCCGGTCTTCAGTTCCAGAGTCGACGGTCTTCAGCTCCACGGTCATTGGTCTTAAACTCCTCCGCGCCGGCTGGTTCCTGGAAGAAGAAGCGGTCGCCGCTTGGAAGAAGACTTCACCGCCTGGAACAGGACCTTCTCTGCCGGTCTTCTGGACAGGTAAGGACCACTTGGGGGTTAGACTTAGTTTTTTTTAGGGGGGATCGGGTGGGTTTTAGAGTAGTGGTGTGTGAGTGGTGGGTTGTAATGTGGGGGGATTGTTCTTTTTTTTACAGGTAAAAGAGCTGATTACTTTGGGGCAATGCCCCGCAAAAGGCCCTTTTAAGGGCTGGTAATAGAGCTGATTACTTTTGTAATTTAGTTTAGGGTAGGGAAATTTTATTATTTTGGGGGACTTTTTTATTTTATTAGGGGGCTTAGATTAGGTGTAATTATCTTAAAATTCTTGTAATATTTTTTTATTTTTTGTAATTTATTGTTTGTTTTTTTGTAATATAGTTTAGTTTATTTAATTGTATTTTAGTTTAGATAATTGTAGTTTATTTAATTAATTTATTGATAGTGTAGTGTTAGGTGTATTTGTAACTTAGGCTAGGATTTATTTTACAGGTAATTTTGTAATTATTTTAACTAGGTAGCTATTAAATAGTTATTAACTATTTAATAGCTATTCTACCTAGTTAAAATAAATACAAAGTTACCTGTAAAATAAATATAAACCCTAAAATAGCTACAATGTAATTATTAATTATATTGTAGCTATCTTAGGGTTTATTTTATAGGTAAGTATTTAGTTTTAAATAGGAATAATTTAGTTAATAATATTAATATTATTTAGATTTATCTAAATAATAATTAAGTTAGGGGGTGTTAGGGGGTAATATATTTAATATAGGTGGCGGCGGTGTAGGGGGATCAGATTAGGGGTTAATATATTTAATATAGGGGGCAGCGGTGTAGGGGATCAGATTAGGGGGTAATATATTTAATATAGGTGGTGGTGGTGTAGGGGGGTCAGATTAGGGAGTAATACATTTAATATAGGTGGCGGCGGGTCAGATTAGGGGGTAATACATTTAATATAGGTGGCAGCGGTGTAGGGGGTCAGATTAGGGGGTAATACATTTAATATAGGTGGCGGCGGGGTCCAGGAGCGGCGGTTTAGGGATTAAACACTTTATTAGGTATTGCGGTGGGGGATTGCACTTGACAGTTAGATAGACATTGCGCATGCGTTAGGTGTTAGGTTTTATTTTGCAGGCATTTTAGGGAGTTATGGTGCTCCAATATTCCGCGTAAGGCTTGCTATGCCTGCATTTTGTGGCGAGGTGAAAATGGAGTAAGATTTCTCCATTTTCGCCACGTAATTCCTTACGCTGTATGTTGGATACCAAATTGCTTTTTTTTTGCGTGTTTTCTATGTCTATCTATGGGGGAAAAACTACGGGCAAAGGCAGAAATATACGATCGTAACTTCTATGTTACACCGTATATGTGATACCAAACCCACGCAAAATCTGGCATTGCCGGCGACGCTGCATATCGGATAGGTCCCCCTAACGTTAACATAATTAAAATATAACAAAATTAAAGTTACAATTATTATCTAATAATACCTCTAAATCTAAATTAAAAGTAACTTACCTGTGAAATAAAACCTAAGCTTGCTACAATATAACTAATAGTTATAGCTTAGGTTTTATTTTTATTTCACAGGTAATTTTGTATTTATTTTTAACTAGGTAGTTAGTAAATAGTTAATAACTTTTTACTAACTAGTCTTCCTATATAAAATAAATATAAACTTACCTGTGAAATAAAAATAAAACCTAAGCTGCCTTACACTAAATCATACCATTAAAAAATAAAAAAAACTACCATTACAAAAAATAAAAAACACTAAAATTACAAAAAATAATAAAACCTACCATTACAAAAAATAACAAACGAAATTATCCAAAACAATACAAATTATTCCTATTCTAATACCCTTTAAAAAAATAAAAAAACACCCCAAAATAAAAAAACCCTAATCTATAATAAACTACCAAGGGCCCTTTAAAGGGCCTTTTGTAGGGCATTGCCCTAAAGTTTACAGCTCTTTTGCTACAAAACAAAACAAAATAATCTACCCATTTCCCTGAAAAGGGCATTTGTATGGGCATTGCCCTTAAAATGGCATTTAGCTCTTTTTGGATGCCCAAGCCCTAATCTAAAAATAAAAGCCCACCCAAAAACTAAAAAAAAACCATTACACAAAATAGCAAATTATCAAAAATTATAAAAATTATTCCTATTCTAATACCCATTTAAAAAAAAAAAAAAAAAACACCTCAAAATAAAAAACCTAATCTAGAATAAACTACCAATGGCCCTTAAAAGGGCCTGTTGTAGGGCATTGCCCTAAAGATATCAGCTCTTTTTCTGATTTTTTTTTTTACAAAGACCCACTAACATTACAAACCCCAAACCCACAAAATAAAAAAAAACTATCTAAAAAAACCTAATCTACCCATTGCCCTGAAAATGGCATTTGGATGGGCATTGCTCTGAAAAGGGCATTTAGCTCTTTTACTGCCCAAACCCTAATATAAAAAAAAATACCTCAAACCTTAAAAAAACCTAACACTAACCCCTCTTTAGGTACTCACAGTTGTTGAAGTCCCGATTGAATGATCTTCATCACAACGGCTCCATCTTCATCCAGTCGGCTCCATCTTCATCCATCACGGGACCGGCATCTTCTTCATCCCTGCGGAGGCGGAGCGGTGATGCACGGAGGCGGAGATCCAGGCAAAGGTCCAAGGCGGAGGTTTCAGGGGAAGGTCCAAGGCGCATGTCCATCGATCCGACATGGAGGTCCTCTCTTATGCGATCGTCTGTTTATTTTAGATTATTTTTTTCAATTTGGGGTGTTCTTTTAAATGGGTATTAGAATAGTAATAATTTTTATAATTTTTTATAATTTGTTTGTTATTTTATGTAATGGGTTTTTTTTTGTTTTGGGGTGGGTTTTTATTTTTAGATTAGGGCTTGGGCAGCAAAAGAGCTAAATGCCCTTTTAAGGGCAATGCCCATACAAATGCCCTTTTTTAGGGCAAAGGGTAAATTAGGTTTTACTTTATTTTTATCTTGTGGGTTTGGGGGGTATACTGTTAGGGTGTTTGTTTTGTTTTATAGCAAAAAAAGCTGTTAGCTTTAGGGCAATGCCCTACAAAATGCCCTTTTAAGGGTCCTTGGTAGTTTATTATAGATTAGGTTTTTTTTTTTTTTTTTTTAAAGGGTATTAAAATAGGAATAATTTTTATTGTTTTAGATAATTACGTTTGTTATTTTTTGTCATGGTAGGTTTTTTTTTTGTAATTGTAGTATTTTTTATTTTTTGTAATGGTAGTTTTTTTATTTTGTAATGGTATGATTTAGTGTAAACCAAACAAAAGTCAATTATTGAAGTTTGGGAGCGCTAAAAAAAGCTTGAAGGACAATATGGAGATTATAATTTTCACATATATTTATTGCTAGTAGACAATCTAAAAACATATATAAATCAAAGATACATAAAAACAATAATGTAAGCAAGATAATCAGTCTAGGGTTGGATGACAGAATAATCTGAATAAAATTGTGCTAATATACTATGGTTTGGGACGTCTCCCTTTTATTCAATATACTTGATAATGGTTTAATTTCTCGTGTATCTTAACCTTTATGTCTTAAATATTACAACATACTAATTTATTATAATAATTAACGATTGCTATGTATACCCCCTTAATCCACCTTATATATACATCTAAAAATGTAGTATCTTTAAAAAGATATTTTCTTGACCAATTGTCAGAATAAAATGTTCATAAAACGCTTTGATGTTTAAAAGTCTTTTTAACTTTTGTAGCAATATGCAGAGTTCCAGTATAAAAATATTTTGTAATCCAATAAACTTCCGTTATTTCTTAGAGGGATAACCTTGTAACACTTCAGTCTTTTTTATGCAATTTGTAACAAGTATTTCTAATGAGCTTACCGGGTCTTCTGACACCTGCTGTGTCTGGCGGTTTGTTTGTTTATCTTACCAGGAAGATATTTATGCCTTTTCTCTCTCCAATCTTGTACGATACAAGATTAGCCTGTAAGCTTGGTTCTTTGGAGCCTGTTTTGGTCTGTGTGGCTCTGATGGTGCAGTACCTTCTGTTCGGGATATCTTTGGCTTTCAGTTTTGGCAGCAGGCTTTCGAATCAGGTAAGTACTTGCGCTACACGCTCCGGCGTGTTTGGCGGCTCCTCCGATACTCAGTGTACAAACGGCCGTTTGTTTTAAGCTTCTTTTCTTCTTCCCCTGTACTCAAATGATGATTGAGATCCTGCAGGGGATATATGAGCTGTATAGGTTACGTCTACGCGTTTTACACATTTAGTGTAAGGCAGCTTAGGTTTTCTTTTTATGTCACAGGTAAATTTGTATTTATTTTAACTAGGTAAACTAGTTAGTAAATAGTTATTACTAACTACCTAGTTAAAATAAATACAAAATTACCTGTGAAATAAAAAGAAAACCTAAGCTATCTACAATATACTTATTAGTTATATTGTAGCTAGCTTAGGTTTTATTTCACAGGTAAGGTATTATTAGTTAATAATTGTAACTTTAATTTAGTTATATTTTAATTATGTTAAAGTTAGGGGGTGTTAGGTTTAGGGTTTAATATAGTTTAAATTAAGTTGTTGCGATGTGGGGACCGGCGGTTTAGGGGTTAAGGTTTGGGGTTAGGGTTAGGGGGTACTTTGTATTTAGATTTAAATAGGTATTATTAGTTAATAATTGTAAATTTAATTTAGTTATAATTTAATTATGTTAAAGATCGGGGTGTTAGGTTTAGGGTTATGGTTAGGGGGTGTTAGGTTTAGGGGTTAAAGGGACAGTCAACACCAGATTTTTTGTTGTTTTAAAAGATAGATAATCCCTTTATTACCCATTACCCAGTTTTGCATAACCAACACAGTTATAATAATACACTTTTTACCTCTGTGATTAACTTGTATCTAAACATCTTCTGACAGCCCCCTGATCACATGACATTTTATTTATTATCTTTTGACTTTCATTTTAACCAATTAGTGCAGTATCTGCCACAATCCACGGGCGTGCTCACAATGTAATCTATAAGGTTTACTTGAACTAGCTCTCCCCTGCTGTGAAAAGCAAATACAAAAGCATGTGATTAGAGGCGGCCTTCAAGGGTTTAGAAATTATCATATGAGCCTTCCTAGGTCTAGTTTTCAACTAAGAATACCAAAAGAACAAAGCAAAATTGGTGATAAAAGTAAATTGGAAAGTTGTTTAAAATGACATGCTCTATTTGAAACATGAAAGTTTTTTTTGGACTTGACTGTCCCTTTAATATAGGTAAGTTACTTTGTATTTAGATTTAAATAGGTATTATTAGTTCATAATTGTAAAAAAAGTTAGGGGGTGTTAGGTTTAGGGTTTAATATAGTTTAAATTAAGTGGTTGCGATGTGGGGACCGGCGGTTTAGGGGTTAATAGGTTTAGTTAGTATTGGCGATGTTTGTGAACAGCGGTTTAGGGGGTAATAGGTTTAGTTAGTATTGGTGATGGTTGTTAACGGCGGATTAGGGTTAAAAGCTTTAGTTAGTGTTAGCAATGTGGGGGGGGTGCGGTTTAGGGCTTAATAGGTTTAGTTTGTGTCAGCGATGTGGGGGGGTGTGGTTTAGGGGTTAATAGGTTTAGTTTGTGTCAGCGATGTGGGGAGGGGTGCAGTTTAGGAGTTAATAGGTTTAGTTAGTGTCGGCAATGTTTCAGAACGTGGTTTGGGGGTTAATAGGTTTAGTTAGTGTTTGCGATGTAGGAGGGTGCAGTTTAGGGGTTAATAGGTTTAGGTAGTGTTAGTGATGTTGGGGGGGGCGGTGTTTTAGAGGTTAATAGCTTTATTTAGTGGTGGCTTGGGTGGTGGCGGCGGCGGTTTAACATAATTTTGTTTCGGCAATCACCAGAACATTAGTTAGAAATAACGATTCGGTCTGTAATAAAGATTCGATTCGGTCCGACAATAATAATAATTTGGTAACGCTTTCGAATGCATCTAATTTTCAAAATTCGGAACGACATGAATAAATCCCGAAACCGAATTACCGACACATAGCAAATTATTACGAATGTCTCGAACCAAAAAATGTTTACGGCCCGAATCGAATCGAAACGAAACGCACAAGTCTACTGTTTATTGGGTAACAAACTGCTAAGGAATGTTCGCTACAGCAAGTTAACCTACTCTCTCTCTTCTGCTTTCAAGTACCTGAATTTAGTCCTGCATTCAACCCCTGCCAAAATCCTTGTTTTCTGTGTGAATTTTACTCTTAAGTCTCTCTTTTGGTCAGGGCCGGATTTACATGTCAGGTGCCTATAGGCACAAAAACGTGAAGCGCCCCCAACCCCCCCCCCCCACCCCAAAAAAAGGACTTTTTTATTATTATTATTTAGGACAACTAAAAATAAATATTAGATGTAAAACATTAAAGCTTAAGGTAATTACATTTTCCCTTTTATGGAGATACACAAATACATACACCAATTGCAATATTTGTTGTAATGGAAGCTACACCAAAAAACAATATTCACTTAACTCAAATGGCCATACAATTAAAACCGACCGTTATTAAAAATGGATTGAACATACACCTATGAAATGTATTGCAGATATCTTTAGTAATTTATTTTGTGTATTTATTGACAGAGGCTCCACAGGACTTCTTCAGCCTCTTGGGGTTAAATTTTGTACCCCTCAGTCACCCCCCTTTATGGCCCCTTGAACAAATAATTCTGCATCAGATAGATTAATTTGCAAATAAAACACACTGACTTACTTACAGTTAAGTTTACTGTTACTCACTCCTATGAGATTTTCCAGCCACAGTGTATGCAAACACAACAGCTTGTCTGACCCCTCAAACACAGCCTCACTAATTGTGTTTCATTCCTTGTATGTGTCACAGGGAGTCAATGATATTCCTTGTTAAGAACTATATTACAATTCAAAAACAGAAAATATGCAGCAAAGTGCAAAATTCATAGCTGGATCTGTTCATCTATTTTTCACGCTCTAATATATTTGTATATGTGTTAGAGTAGGAATTTGATTAAAGTGTGTGTGTACATATATATACATACAAAACACGGAAGGGGACTGCACTCTCATACCGGACCGGGTACACATCCCATGACCCTGCAACATGCTCAGCCCTGGGTGCTCACCGGCACTCACAGGAAGCTGTGCTGTCCCCAGAGACACAGGCAGATAACCCCAGAAAGGTCTGGGTGCAAGAACCATAGGGGAAATTACAAAACAAATAATACAACACACAGAGAAAGTCCAGCCACACTTACAAGCTCTCAGCTAAGATTTAAAAGCAAAAATGGAAAGGTTAGTTACCGCATTTGGCCAAATGGGACAAGAATATATATTTTAAATAATACACACAATCACACACACACATATATGGGATACATTTATCGTTAAAACAAATATTTAACTTGTATTTTTAAATGTGCTTGTGTATGATGTTGTATCTGAATTTAAAAAATCTAAAGAAATACCTATTTAAAGTAATGGTAAAGTTTATCAGTTTAGGTACACAAACTAGTTTGTCTGTCACTTTGTAAGCTTAGTGGCTAAGTTTTCAAAGCTTGTAAATTATTGACAACAATAAATCGCAATGTTTAAAACTTTTTCCCTTACCGCTCCTCGCTCCTCCCATCTGACACTTCCTGCTCCGATATCTACTTACACTACAGAGTGGTCCCACCCGCTCCTATGTCACAGCTATCCGCTCGCTACCGAGAAAAATGTTTTGCACATGCATGGAAATAATAGAAGTTTTACAATTTAACATAAAGTTTGTGAGCGAATGCGATACTTATAATGGACAGTATCAAAAGTAAAGTCAAGCACTTGTCGGTATCTTTTACAAGATGCCGATGAAATAGTAACTGATTCCTACCTCTTATTATCACGCATGTGTTACACGGTCATGCGCGCCATTTACAATGCTTTGTGAAATGAAATAGCGCATGCGCAGTTGCTTGAAGGGGCGGATGACGCGGAGTGACGGCCGCCTAATGGCCTAAATTTCAATTGGTTTAGTCAAGAACTTGATCGAAAGGTAGAAAATAAATATATATAACGGGTTGAGTATATGAGGTTTAGAAATTGCCTTTATAAAGGTTATAACTTGATTGAAACCCACATTTATTAAAAACGATAAATGAATCATATTGATTTTTATCAATTAATGCAATACTTGATAGCGATTAACGGAACTTTACCATCACTTTAAAGGGACATAAAATGTGACAGTTTGCTAGGGCATTTTATTATTGCACTAGTGCTTGCAGAGACTCTTGCAAAAGAGTTAAACACATAGTCAATGTCAGTTCTGACACAGCAATACACGCTTCTGTGCAGACCCAGATGGGCTCATAGAACATGTTTACTGAAAAGCCATAAGTGTATTGCTTTTCTGGAGATGACTTTGACTATGTGCTTAACATTTTGTTGGAGTTAAACACAGTTTTGGGTAAACAATAGCAATATTAAAACTAGCAGCATGCTGTAGGGTCACTTCTTTTGTTCCTTAGCTCTGCTCTGGCTGATAAGGGTGCGGCACACGTTTTCTTCAGGGCCCTGGGGTGACCACTGAAATCACACACACATGCAACTGAGTGTTTTCACAAAAGTCCCGTTTATTTGAAGAACACACAAAGAATTTATAGTGATGTACACGTCATACATGAGGTCACAGGAAATATATAAAAAACGTAGTTAACTTCACATCTGCATAAGGGGCCCACAGGAAATAAGAATGTTGTTATAGCACATAACAGAATATGCCCATATCCATTTGTAGAGAGGAACTTATATTAGAAACATATGTTACAACTTATACAAAAAGAAACTTGTGGAATGCTGCTTTATAAACATTTGATACTAGATTAGTACCCTCAATATGCTTAATATGTGAGATTCAAATTACCCATATAACATAATATATATAATATATATATATATACACACACATACACACATATATATATATATATATATATATATATATATATATATATATATATATATATATATATACATATACATACATACACATACATACATACTCATCATTCCCCTCTTTGATCACATCGTGATCACATAATCTGTAATGTTCCTACAATATAAACTATCTGGGTCTACCTCTAATTAAATTTTGCAGTTGAACTTTTTCTGCATCTTGTATCATACCTGATATTTTCTTTCCTAAAGTACAAGACATGTAACAGTTAAACAATGTTAATAATAGTAAACAAAATACAATAATGAGCAGAGGATAAAAAGCAAATTTAACCATTTTTGTCCCAGTGGGGGACCATCCTGTCAAAAAAACAAACCAATGATGGCTTAAATCTTGTTGTATTTTTGATGAAACAGTTAATAATTTGTTTTTAACAAAATGGGTTTGTATTTCCCCATGAGAGATAGCTTTAGCATGTCCTTGTAAGTGAGTGAACATTTCTTTTTGACCTTCCATTAATTGAAGGATGGTAGAAACAGGTAACTGATAAGAAGAAATAGGTAGGGCATGGGGTGCAAAGAAAGTATGTTCATGAAAAGTAAGTACAGGGTGTAGAAAGTAACTATTATCATCCCAAGTCAAAAAGCTAACATTAAACACACAGCCAGAAAATGGTAGCTGACTGTCAATAATAGGAATGTCAACTGGCACACTTGTAGACATACACACAGTTTGAGGGGCTGTCTCTAGCATGACAGAAAAACTCTCTGGATATATCTGCCACGTACAAGAATTAATCTCAGATGCTAATAAACAGGGTTCAAAGATTGGGGAGGCATGTCTACAAGCTAAACCATGATCAGTTCTATCACAATGCTCAAGGGATGTGGTGGTGTTTTCAGCAGGGATTATATATTTACCAATAAATGTAGGTTTCCACCACGTCCAATTAGAATGTAAGAGATTAAAAACTGGATGAGGTAAAGCAAAAAATTTACAAGCTAATTTAACAACATCAGGTGTGTAGGCAGTAATTGATACTAGACAATAGTGTTTTGAAACATAACCATTAGGTTCCCATTCAACGCACTTTACACTAGAAGTGTCAATATTCAACCATACATTATGCTTGGGGTTATCTAATTCTAACAAGGTGCGTAGTTTATCACTCTTAGGGAACATAAGAATGTTTTCTAAATCTAAACGTTGTTGACTCATATATACATAACGTAAACCACAAAGGCTCCAACTACTACTATCAGAGACTAAATTCTCTACGGCCCTTGTGATGTTGTTCAAATATTTATACATACTAGATTCAAGTTGCAAACCTTTTCTTTGAGGTTCATATATAGTAGGAGCCCATTGACCTGTCAAATGTAATGCTGACCCAATATCTGCACCAGCAGTTGATATTTTGTTACGTATAATTTCACTATCAATACCATTAAGAACACCTAAAGTTACACCAGTTCCTCCTAACAATGTATCATACCAATCACGTCGTCTGCGTGACGGGCGACATAAGGAGACATCTGGGGTAGAAATATTCAGGGAAATGTGTACCATATGGGAGAATGTTGTAGTATTCACACAAGTGTGGGGAAGGGGTATTGTGTGTAACTGTGTAATACTGGGTGTTGTGTGTGGATTACAAAAGTGTATAAAACCACCATGCACACTTTCTGAGGAACTACCCTTTCTAAACCGTGTACTCATAAATACAAGGTATGTATTCTGAGGCCATGTAATCACTGTAGTTTGATTTCCACCATCCTGTATTGTTGTTATGTTAGGCATTGTTAGATTGTTACGATAAAGAAAAGATAGAAAATATTGTATGTTACCAAATATTTTTGTATCTTGTTCATGTGTACTTGAACGTGAATTCATTCTGAAACTAAATTTATTTGGCATTCCCATAAAACGGGGGGGAAGATCTGACAAGAGGTAGCTTGTATAGTTGATATAAGAAGTAACTTGCATGCTACATTGTTGTATATCATTGTGTGGGGTTAATGTTAATATATTTGAAATGTTATTGTAACATAGATTTTTTGATGCAGATTCCAAAATAAATACTTCACATTTTTCTTCGATATTACACCATTTTGGATCCCTACCTTCTAGGTTTATGCTATAATTATGTATAGCATCACCATACCAAGCAAACAAATTATAACATTTGACAGTTACACGGGGTGTCCTATGTAATGGTGCAAACCTTTTTGGTCTTACTAAAAGATTAGAGTTATTATTTGTTTTAAATAGTTCACAAATAGGTGTAAAGTGTTCAGCATCTTCAGGTGAGTAATAACATGCCGTTATTAATACTATTGGGATATACACAAATATCAATATCCCCATTAGGAAAAGGAAGATCTTGCAGAAATGTCTTGGATCCATGATTGAGATGGTCATCCTGGTCTTTGTGAGGAGTGATCGATACCTTATCACCCACTTCTCCTTTGTGAGGGGTGACCGATAGCTTGTCACCCGCTTCTCCTCTCTTTGGACAGAGTTTCACTCGTGAAGCGTGTATCCAGATGTCCTTGTCGTCAGTCAGTACGGCAGTCCTGGTTACAGCGATCACAGTGACTGGCTTGCTGAATGGGAAACCTCCTTTCTTTGCTTTATTCAGCTGGTGAATGCAGACCAGATCTCCAGGCTTGAAAGGATGGGTTGGTTCCTGTGAGGGAAGAGGTAAACGGGAAGACACATCACCATAGATGCCATTCAATTTATCAATCAATTGTTTTACATATTGTTCCTTAATACAATCTAAATCACCATTTTTAATGATAAGTGGGCCTTTTACCCATGGAGTTGGGAATGGTCTACCCATTAGGACCTCAAATGGAGACAACCTGGTTGTCCTATTTGGGGTCATTCTGATTTCTGCTAAAATCGCAGGTAAATAGTTTTGCCATTTAACCCATGTACCTGCTGTTGCCTTTAAAAGTTTTTCCTTGATATTGCGATTCATTCTTTCTACAATCCCTGAGCTTTGAGGATGGTAGGGAATGTGAAAGTTCCAATTAATCTGTAACCATTCTACTAACTCATGTGTGATTTTACTAATGAACGCTGGACCGTTATCAGAATTAATCTGAAGTGGACAACCAAATCTGGGAATTATTTCAGTGGCTAAAATTTTAGCGACTGTTTTTGCATCTTCCCTCTAGGTAACAAAAGCTTCTGGCCACTTAGAAAATTGGTCAACTATTACAAGCAGATATAATTGTTTAGTGCCAGTTTTTGGAATATGTGTAAAATCAATTTGTAGATGTGTGAATGGGGCTATAGGTGGGGGTAAGTGGTCATGCTGGGCTTTATTGGGGATGGTTGCATTGGTCTGTAAGCAATATACACATCTATTAATATATGCCTTGCAATGATCACCTATACCTCTAATGTAGAAAGATTGCTTCAACAAGTTAGTTGTTGGTTTTATACCTAGGTGTCCAACACCATGGGCTTGTGCTATAAAGAGTGGTGCACTGCTTTCCGGTATGCCCACCTTCCCCTCTTTAGAAAACAAACCATTCTCATCTAAAGCTAACCCATTAGTAGTCCAGAAAGATATGTCACTAGGAGTGGCATGTCCCTGGAGTTCAAGAAGCATATGGTCTGTAGGACATGAAGGTGGGGCTAAAACAGCATACATACGGATGGTGGATCCGGGTGTATGAGAAACATAAGCAGCCTCTTTAGCAATTTTATCTGCAAGTGCATTACCCAAAGAAATAGGGTCAGACTTGTATGTATGTGCACGGCAATGTATGATCGCTATGTCCTTTGTGAGTTGTATGGCCTCTAAAAGTTCATTAATCAGGTCTGTATGAGAGATGGTCTTGCCATCTGCTGAAACAAAACCACGTTGTTTCCATATCATACCAAAATCGTGCACAACCCCAAAAGCATAGCGAGAGTCAGTGTAAATGTTAACAGATTTATTTTCAAACAATTTACATGCTTTTGTAAGTGCTATTAATTCTGCAGCTTGTGCAGAAGGATAAGGAATGGGGCCTGCATCTAGAACAATGTCTGGTAGTTGCACAACGGCATAGCCTGTCTTATAAATACCATCACTAGGTCGGGAACAAGAACCATCAACAAACACATTATCAGCATGGTCAAAAGGTTTATCCATCAAGTCAGGTCTTGGTGTGGTAATGTGGTGTATTACCTCTATACAATCATGATCTGTTGGAAAGTCTGGTGATCCTGTAAGTAAGGCACTAAGTATTTGAGTTGGCCCTGAGGATACACTACTATATTTAATAGTCAGATTTGTATTATTCAGTAATATACATTCATAACCAGAAAGTCTTTGAGAAGTCATGTGTTGGGTAGTGACATTTTTTACAAGATGTAAAACTTGGTGACTAGTGTGTAGTACTATTGGATGGCCTAATGTGATTGTTTCAACCATCTCTACAGCCATGGCGCAAGCCGCCAATGCTCGGAGACACGCCGGCATCCCTTGTACCGGTATTGGAACTACTTTGGAAAAGAAAGCTACGGGACGCATATTGCCTCCACCATGCTCTTGGGCACAAACAGCAGCCATGGTTTTACAATTGTCCCTCGCATACAAGTGAAATGGTTTACAATAATCAGGTAGTCCTAAAGCAGGGGCACTAATAATGCTAGTCTTCAGAGCTATGTAGGATTTAGTCATGTCTGTGGTCCATTGTATATGTTCAGGGCTATCCCCTTTTGTGGCTTGCCTTAGAATGGAATCATGATGGGAGCACTCAGGAATCCATTGTCTGCAATAATTAATCATACCTAGAAAGGTGAGCATGTCCTTTCTAGTAACTGGCTTTGGGATCTGTTGAATCGCTTGGATTCGTTTGGGACTAATGGACCGGTGGCCTTGGGAAAGCACAAAACCAAGGTAATCCACTTTTGTCACTCCTACTTGTAGCTTATGTTTTGCTATTTTATGACCTTCAGCAGCAAGGTGTTTTAACAGACTTATTGTATCTACTGTATTAGCCTCCTGGTTAGGACTACACAACAGTAGGTCATCGACGTACTGAAGGAGGACGGAACCGTGGCTGGGAGTCCATGACCGCAAGGTACGTTGGAGCACCAGCGAGTAGACCGCAGGTGAGGCCACATAGCCTTGAGGGGGGCGTGTCCAGGTAAGCTGACGCCCATCATAATAAAAAGCCATAAGTAGCTGTGTCTCAGGGTCCAATCGGACTGAAAAAAATGCGTTAGCTAAATCAATGACTGTAAATATACAGGCATCATGTGGAATGGCTGTGAGTAAGGTTGTAACATCTGGGACAATTGGGGCAATTGGGATTACTATTTCATTAATTGCCCTTAGG
This sequence comes from Bombina bombina, assembly GCF_027579735.1. NCBI lineage: Eukaryota > Metazoa > Chordata > Amphibia > Anura > Bombinatoridae > Bombina > Bombina bombina. The sequence continues at coordinate 1,091,350,996 of NC_069502.1, forward strand.
TCTTGTACTAACCTATATTCATTGTCTTTCTTTGGGATCGGATTTATGGGGGTATTATAGGGAGAAACTACTGGACGGAGGATTCCTTGTTTAAGGAATTCCTCTATCATGGGTCTTATCCCTTCTTTCTTTTCTCTAGACAATGGATATTGTTTAATAAACACTGGAGTAGTATTAGGTTTTAATCTGGCTTTATATGGGGTACACTGAACTAAACCAACGTCAAGTTTTGAAGATGCCCATACAGAGGATGGGACATCTGTCAATATGTCATTAAAAAAACACAGGTTAGTGGACCCTAGACTCACGTCTAACCCACCCTGTCTAGTGACAGTTACTTTCAAACCAAGGGGACCCATAAGATCACGACCCAAAAGGTTAAGGGGACACCCAGTTATAATATGAAATGGGTGCAAAAGTTGTTGGCCAGTACAGGGTACCCTAACTTCAAGTGGCGGTGTGATGCGAGTCTGAGTCAGCACTCCATTAATCCCTAGAGAAGGTTCAGATTTTCCAGTAATGCCATCATACATATCTGAGCATAAGGCAGAGCATGTAGCTCCTGTGTCTACTAGAAATGGTAGGGGTTCTCCCTCTACTTCTAGGACTAAGTACGGTTGCTCATGATAACTTGTTGACACCACTGGAAAAATTGGAGTGCTACCTTCTAGGCACCCCTATGGCCATTGTATGTTGTGTTTGGGTGCCTCCATGGGTGCAGGGGCTATGTAAGGCTGTCTGTTATACTGTCGGGGATTGTAAGGGGGGCCAGAATTATTAGGGGGTTTTGGGCATTCATTTTTCCAATGTCCCTGTTCCCCACAGTTAAAACAATGTGTTCTGTTTGAAGTATAATTCCCTCTAGCTCTTCCTCTAGCTCTCCCTCTACCTCTCACATACATTCTATTACTCCCTGTATTATCCCTTTCCCTGGCCTGGAATGGATCACAATGTTGTAAACTCTGCTTTTGATAAAAAGCAGCGTTTTTTCCCTCTAATTTCCTGATGTCAAAACAACCTGCCCCTTCTTTTTCATGAATTCTTTTCAAGAATTCTGCTGGAGTCAACTCTGGCCAATCAGAGACAAGTTGTTTCACCAACAAAGAAAGCTGAGGTTGCATATTACTAATGCAAGTCTGGACCTTCAGAGAGCCCATTGCATCTCCTGATTCCATTCCAGCCTCTTCCTTCCAGCATTTATAAAAACGCTTAACAAATTCTACTACTGTTTCCTTTATATTCTGTTTGCACGCTAGTGCAATTGACATACTTTGTTTATCCTTCCATATTCTATGCATTTCTATACTTAATTCTGTCCACATTTCATCAAGTCCTTCACGTGTGTTTAGGGCATAGTTAATTGTTGGATCTCGACTCAATTTACTAATACTCTTTACATTACCCCACTCCCAACCTGATTCAGGGTCATAGTCTAGAAGTGCATCAATAATAATTCTTATATCTGTCTGTGTCATGTTTTGTCCTTGTAACATTCTTTTTAAATACATAATACAAGCTGATGGATGTTGACGGGGATTTGGGGCTCCCTTGGTAATTTCCCTTAATTCACCCGGGGACAAAGGTTTAATAATTAATTGGTCTCCCACAGTAAGAAATGGCATACTAGCTTCTGGTACAGCTGCCTCCTCCTCCTCTACTTCTTCATTCCCTCTTTTATATTGTGGGGTTATTGTAGGGGGGTAGGAAGGTGTTACTGGTTCAACCTTAATCGGGGGTTTGGGCATAATTGGGGGTTTAGTGACCTGGTATCGGGGAGTTACAGAAGGTCCTGGCAAGGTCCATTCCTGGGGTACCTGAGCAGAGGCAATAGCAATAGTCTCTAGATCTATGTCACTAGGGGATGGGAGGCTAGGATATAGTCTGTTATATGATGGCAAAGGTAGGTGAGGGGCATTATATGGGGCAGGGGGGGGTGAATATGCTTTCTGTCTTTGCTTCTCACTTTTACCCTTCTTTTTATTCCCATCTATATCAATATATCGCCAGTATGGAGCAACAGTCAGCCAATTTTCCCCACCCTTTTTCATATAATCCATATAACCATCTTGGATCACCATTATACCATGGAAATGCCTCTTCATCACCTAGACACAACCCTTTTACCATATTCATATGAAATTTATCATTATCCCCCTCTCTGGGGAATGGATCAGAGCTTCTCATAGCTTCTGTCCAATCTGCTATATTTTCCCACATAATCTTTACATTTTTCTCCTTGCATAGGTGATGGAAATTGTTTAGACTGGGATTTGCCCATTCTCAACTCCTAACTTATCTTTAAAAACTTTTACAACAAAATACAAGACAACACAAAAAAAATAAAAAATAAAAAATAATAAAAAATAATAAAAATAAAAAAATACAATACCTTTACCTTTAAGAGCAATTAATTATTGAATCTTTTTGCATAAACCACATTAACTAGAATGGTTGTACTCCGTTACCAGTTATTGTGCTTAATGCTTAAGTTTACAACAAGAGAAAGAAAAAAAAATATCACTATGCTGATTCTTTCAGTAGTTTCTGGCATTAATTATCTCTAGGTCAAAGGTCACCCTTCACCAGAAAAAATGTAGCATTTTAACTAACATTCAGAAACAGCAATACATATAAGCAACAGTTTACTTTCTTAATACTTTAAACAATAAGCAGTATTTTACTTCCTTAACACTTTATACAAATAAACAGTATTTTGCCATACAGCATATTTAAAAACAAGCAGCAAGAAAATTCATATAAACAATGCAGTATTTATCTTATAACTTTAAAACAATGTTAGCCTACAGCAATATTTCAAAAGCAAGCAGTAAGAAAACGTGTGTTTTAACCCTTCAGCCAGACTTTATATAACCTGATTTCTACCAAAGAAATCTTATTCCCTTTTTATTTTTTTTATTTTTAATCAAAGATTTGATTAGAATCTACCAAAGATTCATATATATATTTAACCTGATTTTTACCAAAAAAATCTACTATTCCTCTTTTAGAATCTACCAAAGATTCACATATACATATTCCCCAACTATTCCTATGTAAAATGAAACTTAAGGGGTCTCGTGGTAAGAGAAAAAAGGTCAGAATAAAAAGACTCTTTGTTCAGCTTACCTTCTGAGAGTTCCCTGTTTCATCCCACTTCTGACGCCAGTTTTGTAGGGTCACTTCTTTTGTTCCTTAGCTCTGCTCTGGCTGATAAGGGTGCAGCACACGTTTTCTTCAGGGCCCTGGGGTGACCACTGAAATCACACACACATGCAACTGAGTGTTTTCACAAAAGTCCCGTTTATTTGAAGAACACACAAAGAATTTATAGTGATGTACACGTCATACATGAGGTCACAGGAAATATATAAAAAACGTAGTTAACTTCACATCTGCATAAGGGGCCCACAGGAAATAAGAATGTTGTTATAGCACATAACAGAATATGCCCATATCCATTTGTAGAGAGGAACTTATATTAGAAACATATGTTACAACTTATACAAAAAGAAACTTGTGGAATGCTGCTTTATAAACATTTGATACTAGATTTAAAGTTGCCCTCAATATGCTTAATATGTGAGATTCAAATTACCCATATAACATAATATATATAATATATATATATACACACACATACACATATATATATATATATATATATATATATATATATATATATACACATATACATACATACACATACATACATACTCATCACATGCAAGCTCATCAACAACCTTAGCAGCCAGTGGAAGAAAATATAAAATGTAGGTATTTTTCCCACTACATACAAAAAATCTTGTGAACTCTGATATTTTTAGTACAAATACACACAGATGTTAAATTTATTTTGTTCTGTAATATAAATATTATATGATGTTGCTCTCAAAGGAAAAATGGAGTGTAGATTATATGTAATCCAGAGGTCAACAAATGTGTTTAAAATTAGAAGGCAGTAAGAATATTTAGGAGCTCTACTTTTAGAACCCAAAGAGTGGTATTTGTATATAGATCTATAGTAAATAATCCAGAAAATTAGGAGTCACGAGTCAGGCGTAAAATTCAATTTACCACAAAACACAAACATACCACACTCACTAGATTAAATAAAAGATGAACAATGTTTAATGTGATTTATATATATATATATATATATATATATATATATATATATATATATACATATATGCAGTATATATACACACACACATATCTATCTATCTATCTATCTATCTATATATATATATATACACACACACACACACACAAATATGCCATGTGAGTGGTTTACACACATACACATTTTTATTTTGCTAGTTAACCTTTAGTAATCAAGCTCTTAATTTATAGCAACAGCCTTACAGTCTACAGACATCGTTGTCAAAGTGCCCTAAAGGCTGTAAATCAGCAGAGCAGCTAGTCCCACATAACCTCCTCACCTCCAAGGCTTTTATAGAACAAAAACATTCATCCTGAAGCAGAATTTAACCCCCTGGCTATCAAAATGCACTACAGCACATAACAAGTGAATACACTGCAATCCTCTCTGGTAGCCAAGGGGTTAAAGTGTGCTCTGCTTGTGATGTTTTCATTCTAGGCTGCATTAGAAGCCTTGTACAGTCCTAACCTGTCCTGAAGCCTTAATTCCTTCAACAAAAAATGTCTGCACCACATCAGCATGGAGCTTGACTGTGTGAGGGATGCAACAGAAGTACAGAAAATAAAAGTGAAACTAACAGTAAACATGCCTGGCGCAAAATGGGAGGGGTTTAGTTTTAATCTTTGCCCCTCTCTCTTTCATGTCTCCCTGGACTGCTGCAACATATTCCCAATGAAACACTTGACTCTGTAAGCAGCTGGCAGCACAATTCTTAATAAAATTAATGCCCTCAGAAAAAAAAAAAAAAGTTTTTTTTTTTTAATACACTGACTACAGGCAGGCGCCCCTCACTGCAATGCGCCTGTAGGCACATGCCTACTGTGCCTAATGGGAAATCTGGCCCTGCTTTTGGTACATGAATTGAGTCCTTCATTCAACCCCTGCCAAAATCCTTGTTTTCTGTGTGAATTGCACTCTTAAGTCTCTCTTTTGGTATGTGAATTGAATCCTGCATTCAACCCCTGCCAATATCCTTATTTTCTGTGTGAATTGTTCTAGTCTCTCTTTTGGTATATGTCTGTAGTATGTAAAATGTTATGTATTTACTCTGCTGATATCTTGTCTTTATCTATATTGGTCCTTGACAATCTGGCCCCACCTACCATAACTCAGAAATCATACACTCATCCTCAGCCCTGGCATACTCCTCTGACACGGTACCTACGCAGATGTTCCCGTACTGCTGAGCGACACTAGAGAAACTCTCGAAGTTCAGCTTACTTTCTTCATTACAAGTTCATCTTGAACTTTTACTATTCTGCCCATAATCTATATAAGAAACATTACTTGGCCACTCTTATCTCTACTCTTTCTTCAACCCAAAACGTCTGTTCTCCACGTTCAATACTCTTCTCCACTCACCCCCACCTCCTACTACAACTTCTCTCTCAGGTCAAGATTTTGCCAGCTACTTGAATAACAAAATAGACTCCATCAGAAGTGAAATCATCTCTCAACATGCTACCGGTCTCAAACCCCCTTAAAACCTCACTATCATCCAAAACCCACATAGCCATAAATTTATATCTTTTGCCCCTGTTACAGAGGATGAAGTTTCTGCCCTTATACTATCCTCTCACCTCACTACCTGTCCCGTTGACCCCATCCCATTACAGCTACTCCCCGCCCTCTCTTCTACCCTTACCCCTATACTCACACACATCTTCAACCTCTCTCTCAGCACTGGTATATTTCCCTCATCTCTTAAGCATGCACTGTTCACACCTATCCTCAAAAACCTTCTCTTGACCCAACCTCCCCATCCAACTACCATCCTATTTCCCTATTCCCTCTTGCCTTGAAGATTCTTGAAAAGCTAGTATATGTACGTTTATCCAATTTCCTTACACTAAATGCCCTTCTTGAACCATTGCATTCTAGATTTTGCCCCAACACTCCACTGAGACAGCACTTGTTAAAGTTACCAACGACCTACTTACAGCAAAATCCAAAGGCCACTTCTATCTGCTTATCCTCCTTGATCTGTCTGCAGCCTTTGATACTGTCAACCACCCTCTTTTGCTTCCCTTTTTTTCTCTGGGGCATCCTCTGCCCTGTTACCACTTTCTGTTGGGGCAATGCAAGGCTCTGTCCTTGGTCCCCTTCTCTTCTCAATCTACACATCATTTTTAGGTTCCTTAATAAAGTCCCATGGATTTTAATACCATTTGTATGCCAATGACATCCAAATCTACCTTTCTGCACCAGATCTATCTTCTTTCTTGAAAACCTGTGTCACTAACTGCCTTTCTCATATCTCATATTGGATGTCCTCTCACTACCTTAAGCTAAATCTCTCCAAAATTGAGCTCCTTATTTTACCCCCTTCTTCAAAAATCTCCACCCCAACTTCTCTATAACTGTCAATAACTCCATCATTACCCCTACCCCACATGCTCAATGTCTTGGAGTCACAACTTGACTTTCTTTCACACCTCACATTCAGTCCTTGACTAATGCCTGCCACTTCCACCTTAAAAAAACATTTCTAAAATTAGATATTTCATTTCACAAGATACAACTAAGATTCTAATCCACTCTCTCATCCTTTCCCGTCTCGATTACTGCAACTCCATCCTCTCTGGTCTCCCTAGCTGCCGCCTAGCTCCTTTACAATCCATAATGAATGCCTCTGCCAGGCTCATTTTCCTTACACATCGCTCTTCATCTGCTGCACCTCTCTGCCAATCGATTCACTGGCTTCCTCTTGCCTCCAGGCTTAAACACACTCTGAAATACAAAGCCCTCAACTGTACTGCTCCCCCCTACATCTCAGACCTTGTCTCCAGATACTCTCCCTCCCGACCCCTTCGCTCTGCCCACACTCTCCTCCTCTCTTGTTCCCTCCTCACATTCCCATTTACAAGACTTTTCCAGACTGGCTCCCATCTTGTGGAACTCTCTGCCTCGCTCCACAAGACTCTCTCCTATTTTTGAAAGCTTCAAGCACTCCCTAAAGACCATACTATTCAGGGATGCATACAACCTGCACTAACCTTTCCTTACTCCACTGCTATCCCCTTGAACCCCTTAGCATGTAAGCCTATGAACCCAGCTGTTTGTAGATCACCCCTATAAGAGATGATTACAACAGTGCAACTCTCGGCTGGGACCTCTACCCATTTGACCCCTTATAAATGTTACCTTGTACACCGCCTATGTTTATAGCTCTGCGGAATCTGTTGACGCTCTACAAATACCTGATAACAATAATAATAATAACTATCTTAAAATAAATAAAAATTTACCTATTACATAAAATAAAAACTAAGATTAAACTATAAATAAACATAGCTATTTTAATAAAATAAAATAAACTACATATAAAAAAACCCTAAATGACAAGATTAAAAAAACCTAACCCTACGAAAAAAAAAATACAAATTTAAAAAACCTAACAATACGAAAAAAATAAATAAAACCAAAAAATAAAAACACTAAAATTATGAAAAATAAAAAAAAAAAACACTAAGATTACAAAAAGATAATAATCGAAATTATCCAAAATAATAAAAGTTTCACCTAATCTAATCGCCCTATAAAAACAAAAAAGCCACCCCAAAATAAAGATACCACCTAACACAATAAAATAAACTACCAATAGTCCTTAAAAGGGCATTTTGTAAGTTAAACAGCTCTTTTACCTTAAAAAAATTACAAAGTCCCCCCTAAAAGTATTATTATTTTGGATAATTTTGTTTATTATTTTTTGTAATCTTAGTTTTTTTAATTTCCAAAATTTTTGCGTTTTTATTTTTTGGTAATTTTAGATCATATTTATTTTTTCATAGCGTTTGTTTTTTTTACATTTGTAATTTAGGGTTTTTTATTTGTAATTTATTTTATTTTCTTAAAATAGTTATGTTAGGTTTATTTATAGTTTAATCCTAGTTTTTTTTTATTTCACAGGTAAGTTTTTATTTATTTTAAGATAGTTATATTGTAAATTATATTTAAAGTTAGGGGGTGTTAGGTTTAGGGGTTAATAGTTTAATTTAGTTATTTGCAGTGTGGGGGCCTGCGGTTTAGGGGTTAATAGGTTTAGTTAAGTATTAGCGATGTGGGGATAGGCAGTTTAGGGGTTTATATGTTTATTATAGTAGTAGCGATGTGGGGGGCCGGCGGTTTAGGAGTTAATACCTTTATATAGTGTTTCTTTCCTAAGATATGGTGAGTCCACGGAATAATGAATTACTAGTGGGAATATCACTCCTGGCCAGCAGGAGGAGGCAAAGAGCACCACAGCAAAGCTGCTATATACTGTATGTCATTTCCCTTACCCATAATCCCCAGTCATTCTCTTTGGCTACGGTGCAAGGAGGAGGTGAAGTTTTGGTGTCTGATCTACAATCAAGATTTTGTTATTTTAAAAGCAGAGTAGGTTTGCTCTGATCTTTCTAAAGGGTCTAGCCTTAGCGCATGTCAGTCTCTTCAGTAGGACAGTGGTGGCTTTTAGGCAATTGGGAACTTGTGGGGTATAATCCTCACTGCGTTTTTACAAAACATTTTTGTTGCCCTATTTAGAGAGCCTGAGTATGTTTACTCAGTCTTTCTGTATTTCCACAGGTCCATGTGAGGGAACGCATCCTCTCAAACCAGGTGAGCTATCCTGCTGCCGGACAGATGAATATTAAGGTAAGTGCCAATTTTATTTTTCTATTTAGCAGGGAAAAATTTGGCACTTATTCAGCTGAAATGCTGCTGGGTAGAGTTTTTTTTATTATTCCTGTCAGAGTGCAGGTTTTTACGGCAGTTTTTGCAGGCAATGTTAGTTTGAGGAGATTGATGGCTCAATGGGGTTCTGTTTTTTAATGGATTATGTCCTTTTAATAAGGTTTTTGTTGTTGTGTTTAAGCTTGTTTTTATAAAAAAAAGAAATAGCTTTTTTGTCAGCTGAAGGACTGCCCCTTTTAGGGAGGTTCAGTTTCTTGATGACAGAGTATTTTTGGCGCTTTTTTTTTCACTTCCTGTGGAGTGAGGTGCGCATTTTTCAGATGTCTCTGCTGCTTTGATTGCTTCTTGCCATTTTAGCTTCTCTGGAATTCGGATTGTAAATTTGATTGTTTTTTCCTCAGTTTGCTGCGGGTTGCAAAACAGTTAGGGCACCTCAGTAATTACTGAGGTGCAGAGTGTTGCCTGTGGAATGTTTTCTTGATTTGGTCATTTAAAAGGGAACCTTTATTTAATACAGTTTTATGTGTGATTTGGATCAGGAGGCTGTGCAGGATGTTACCTGTAGCCTATGTTTTTTTAAAAAAAATATGTAAGGTTCACCAAGCAGTTCAGAATAAACAAATTACAATGTGAGACACTGATGCAAAAATTGCAACTGTATACAGTAAAAAACGCTGAGCACCATATCCCATTACAGACAACAGCAAAACCCCATTGGTTAATATTCGCATCTGATAGTACAGTATAGCATGAGAAAGAAAATGGGGGTTAAATAGATCTACAAGCTAATTCGAAGCTGCTACACCCAAGGAAAACACTATACTCCTCAAGAAATAGTGTGATAATGAAAGATAGGAAAAAATGGGGAGGGTGGCGCTGTGGATTATAAAAAATATAAAATTATATAAAAATATGTGTAGATGTTGATAAAACTAGTATAAATTCCGTCAATGCAAATATAAAATCTGGTGGTCGGATTATTAGATGGCAAATTGTGATCTGTATCACTAAATGTATCACATTCAATGCTTTTGAGGCAAATAAACAGGATTAAGAGATGTATAATATAAAATATAAAATACAAATTTATTGAGCTAAATACATCTATTGGATAAGACACCGATGTCCTTGCAAATATTGTTAAAAAGAAACAATTTAAATCCAATATTTGGATAAAAATGACAATAACAAACTATAAAAACCAAAATTGTATCCTAGTGAGATAGTGCACTTATTTAATCAGTGGAATGGAACCTATATTTAAAACAGTTATATTGTGTCTCAGAGAATGATACAATGGCCTCTAGTTATCAAAGTCTGGCGGACCTGATCCGACAGTGCGGATCAGGTCCACCAGACTTCGCTGAATACGGTGAGCAATATGCTCGCCGTATTCAGCATTGCACCAGCAGCTCACAAGAGCTGCTGGTGCAACGCCGCCCCCTCCAGACTCGCGGCCAATGGGCCGCCAGCAGGGGGGTGTCAATCAACCCGATCATACTCGATCGGGTTGATTTCCGGCGATGTCTGTCCGCCTGCTCAGAGCAGGCGGACAGGTTATGGAGCAGTGGTCTTTGTGACCGCTGCTTCATAACTGCTGTTTCTGGCAAGTCTGCAGGCTCGCAAGAAACACGGGGCATCAAGCTCCACACGGAGCTTGATACATATGCCCCAAGGTCTCATTGGATAATACAGCGTCTACCTAAATATAAGGCTAAAAATAACAAATGCATGAGGATAAAATATTTGTGTTGGCTGATTTGTTAAATGAACAAATGTACACAAATGCTTGTCAGCAGATTCGTTGAAACTTGAGAACAATGAAAACACAGTTTGTAACCTGTAAAACTTTTGATAAAAAGATGCAGAGTTGATATAAAATATCTTATATCATATTGATTCATTTATATGATATAAGCAATTTTATATCAACTGTGCATCTTTTTTTTTTTTTTTTTTTAATCAGCTTTATTTAGAAGGTTATAAAGTTACAGGTTGTGGAGACACAGCTCCAAAATAGTACAGACAAAGCGAAACACAACACGTTATGTTTTTAAGCTAATTCAATTTTGTGAATAACTTAACTCTGGACTGGAACAACCAACGCACACCCATGTAAATTGTCTCTCGAATTATTAAATATAGCAGAAAATATAGGACATACCAATGGCCCCCATGTATTTTCACTTATTTTTATATGGAGGAATGATCAACAAATCAAACATACCCTTCTCCCAACATGGCCAATATCAAATACCAGACCAATCTAGCTATCTTTAAGGTATGTTTCCCATGTTGTTAGGATTTCCGAGTATACATCCATCCTGTTGTGTTTTAAATAATAGAGCTCTTCGAGGTGAATTCGTTCAGATACCCTTTGTACCCACATTTCTATTGTGGGAGGGTCTCTTGACCTCCAATTTTTGGCTATCAGAAATTTTATACTATTTGACATTATAAAAAATAGTTTGAGAGAGGGTTTATGTCTTATTTTAGGGGGTTTGTTTAATAGCCAAAGTAGGGGATCCAGAGGGAATTGCATTTCAAGTATGTCCTCTATTTCAGATATAACATGTCTCCACAGGTTTTGAATGGCCGTGCACCACCACCACATGTGAGCCATTCCGCTATTAACATGGCCACAGCGCCAACATTTGTTTCTAGCTTTATGAAATAATCGGTGTAGTTTTTGAGGTGTGTAGTACCACCTATGGAGCAGTTTTAAATTAATTTCTGTAGTAGCTGTGGAAATAGAGGTTTTCAATGTTGTGCAAATTATCCTCGTCCTTATATGTTGTGGAATTATTATTCCTAAGTCTTTTTCCCAAGTCTCCAGGTATGGGATGGGGTTTCCTGGGAACGGTGTAATCAATATCTTGTATATCAGTGATAAGGTGTGACGAATTGGTGGAGCTCTTATACATAATTGTTCGTATGAGGTCAAAGGTCTAGTCATATTTTGGGAGTGTGTATGAGTCTCAACTGTGCATCTTTTTATCATAAGTTTTACAGGTTACAAACTGTGTTTTCATTGTTCTCAAGTTTCAACGAATCTGCTGACAAGCATTTGTGTACATTTGTTCATTTAACGAATCAGCCAACACAAATATTTTATTGAATATTTTATCCTCATGCATTTGTTATTTTTAGCCTTATATTTAGGTAGACATTATATTATCCAATGAGACATTGGGGCCCATTTATCAAGCTCTGCAGCGGTCACAAAGACCGCTGCTCCATAACCCTGTCCACCTGCTCTGAGCAGGCGGACAGGATTCGCCAGAAATCAACCCGATCGGGTTAATTGACACCCCCTGCTTGCGGCTTGGCCGCGAGCCTGCAGGGGGCGGCGTTGAACCAGCAGCTCTTGTGAGCTGCTGGTGCAATGCTGAAGATGGAGAGCGTATTGCTCTCCGTATTCAGCGAGGTCTTGCAGACCTGATCCGCAGTGTCGGATCAAGTCCGCAAGACCTTTCTTAAATAGGGGCCATTGTATCATTCTCTGAGACACAATATAACTGTTTTGAATGTAGATTCCATTCCACTGATACAATAAGTGCACCATCTCACTAGGATACAATTTTGTTTTTTATATTTTGTTATTATCATTTTTATCCAAATATTGGATTAAATTGCTTCTTTTTAACAATATTTGTGTCTTATCCAATAGATGTATTTAGCTCAATAAATTTGTATTTTATATTTTATATTATACATCTCTTAATCCTGTTTATTTGCCCCAAAAGCATTAAATGTGATACATTTAGTGATACAGATCACAATTTGCCATCTAACAATCCGACCACCAGATTTTATATTTGCATTGACAGAATTTATACTAGTTTTATCAACATCTACACATATTTTTATATAATTTTATATTTTTTATAATCTACTGCGCCACCCTCCCCATTTTTTCCTATAGTACAGTATAGCATGCCTTCTAGCTGATAATGAGGGCCACTTTTGGACCCGTCCCACACCTAAACCTTATAGCAGGCAAATTATAAGGGACCGCTTTTGGATCCCATCTAAAAGGTAGAACTTCGTTTTTTTATTTTTTCCATATGTAAAGAAAACCTGATAGGCCACTCATGGACCTTATATTTAACATAATAACAGCTGCAGTTAATAAGCGGACATGTGGGTGCCAAATAATGACTTCTCAATAGTTAAAGCACAGTTGTGGGTCTGGAATATACAAATATGCAGTCGGTATATGCAATACAATTGTGACAAAGTGCAGCTTTCTGGTACAAGTATATGCTAAGAGCACCTGTTTTAGGATTGCAGAGAAACAATCTTATTAAAGCTAGCATAATAAACTGCAAGATATTAGAGTTAAACTGTAGCGGACATTACATATCTGGAAAAACGGACTGCAGTAGACTTGTGGTTGCATAGTCCCTAAGCATGGCACCTAAGAATTAAGTATACCAAGGTTAAAGTCTACTCTGAACTGAGCACACAATCGCCTAGATTATGAGTCTTGCGTTAGCCTTAAAAAGCAGCGTTGAGAGGTCCCAACGCTGCTTTTTAACGCCCGCTGGTATTACGAGTCTGGCAGGTACAGGTGCACTGCTCACTTTTCTTCTGCGACTCGAGCTTACCGCAAATCCCCTTACGTCAATTGCGTATCCTATCTTTCTAATGGGATTTGCCTAACGCCGGTATTACGAGTCTTGGAAGAAGTGAGCGGTAGACCCACTCCTGTCAAGACTCCTACCGCATTTAAGTCAGTAGTTAAGAGTTTTATGGGCTAACGCCGTAACATAAAACTCTTAACTAAAGTGCTACAATGTACACTAATACCCATAAACTACCTATTAACCCCTAAACCGAGCCCCCCCCCCCCCCACATCGGAAACACTTTAATAAAGTTTTCAACCCCTAATCTGCCGACCTTACATAGCCGACACTGTAATAAATATATTAACCCCTAAACCGCCGCACTCCCGCCTCGCAAACACTAGTTAAATTTCTTAACCCCTAATCTGCCGTCCCTAACATCGCCGACACCTATCTACATTTATTAACCCCTAATCTGCCGCCCCCAACATCGCCGCCACTATATTAAATGTATTAATCCCTAAGCCTAAGTCTAACCCTAAGTCTAACCCCCCTAACTTAAATATAATTTAATTAAAACGAAATAAAATTACTACAATTAAATAAATTAATCCTATTTAAAACTAAATACTTACCTGTAAAATAAACAATAAGCTAGCTACAATATAACTAATAGTTAAATTGTATCTAGTTTAGGGTTTATTTTTATTTTACAGGCAACTTTGTATTTATTTTAACTAGGTACAATAGTGATTAAATAGTTATTAAATATTTAATAGCTACCTAGTTAAAATAAGTACACATATACCTGTAAAATAAATCCTAACCTAAATTACAATTACACCTAACACTACACTATCATTAAATTAATTACATAAACTAACTACAATTAACTACAATTAAATTAAATAAACTAAAGTACGAAAACAATAAACACTAAATTACAGAAAATAAAAAAATAATTACAATTTTTTTAAACTAATTACACCTACTCTAATCCCCTTAATAAAATTAAAAAGCCCCCCAAAATAATAAAATTCCCTACCCTATACTAAATTACAAATTGCGGGGCATTGCCCCAAAGTAATCAGCTCTTTTACCTGTAAAAAAAAATACAATACCCCCCCAACATTAAAACCCACCACCCACACACCCAACCCTACTCTAAAACCCACCCAATACCCCCTTAAAAAAACCTAACACTACCCCCTTGAAGATCTCCCTACCTTGAGACGTCTTCACCCAGCCGGGCACAAGTGGACCTCCAGAGGGGCAGAAGTCTTCATCTGATCCGGGGAGAAGAGGTCCTCCAAGCGGCAGAAGTCTTCATCCAGGCGGCATCTTCTATCTTCATCCATCCGGAGCGAAGCAGGTCCATCTTCAATCTAGCCGACGCAGAGCATCCTCTTCAAACGAAGTCCAAGCGAAGAATGAAGGTTCCTTTAAATGATGTCATCCAAGATGGCGTCCCTTGAATTCCGATTGGCTGATATGATTCTATCAGCCAATCGGAATTAAGGTAGGAAAAATCCTATTGGCTGATGCAATCAGCCAATAGGATTGAAATCGCATAATATTGGCTGATTGGAACAGCCAATAGAATGCGAGCTTAATCCTATTGGCTGATTATTGTTTTTCGTACTTTAGTTTATTTAATTTAATTGTAGTTAATTGTAGTTAGTTTATGTAATTAATTTAATGATAGTGTAGAGTTAGGTATAATTGTAATTTAGGTTAGGATTTATTTTACAGGTAAAATTGTACTTATTTTAACTAGGCAGCTATTAAATAGTTAATAACTATTTAATAACTATTGTACCTAGTTAAAATAAATACAAAGTTGCCTGTAAAAAAAAAAAAATCCTAACCTAGCTACAATGTAACTATTAGTTATACTGTAGCTAGCTTAAGGTTTATTTTACAGGTAAGTATTTAGTTTTAAAAAGGAATAATTTATTTAATTGTAGTTATTTTATTTTGTTTTATATTTAAGTTAGGGGGGTTGTTAGGGTTAGACTTAGGTTTAGGGGTTAATAACTTTATTATAGTGGCGGTTACGTTGGCGGCGGCAGATTAGGGGTTAATACATTTAATATAGTGGCGGCTAGGTTGGGGGCAGCAGATTAGGGGTTAATAAATGTAGGTAGGTTGCAGCAACATTGGGGGGGCCGATTAGGGGTTAATAAATACAATGTAGGGTTCAGCGATGTTGGGGGCAGCAGATTAGGGGTTCATTAGTATAATGTAGGTGGTGGCGGTGTCCGGAGTGGCAGATTAGGGGTTAATAATATTATGCAGGTGGCGACGATGTCGGGGGCAGAAGATTAGGAGTTAATAAGTGTAAGATTAGGGGTGTTTAGACTCAGGGTTCATATTAGGGTGTTAGGTGTAGACATAAAATGTATTTCCCCATAGGAATCAATGGGGCTGCATTAGGAGCTAAACGCTGCTTTTTTGCAGGTGTTAGACTTTTTTTCAGCCGGCTCAGCCCCATTGTTTCCTATTGGGAAATCGTGCACAAGCACGTTTTGCCAGCTTACCGCTACCGTAAGCAACACTGGTATTGAGGTGAGATGTGGAGATAAATTTTGCTCTACGCTCACCTTTTTGCGGCTAACGCCAGGTTTAAAAAAAACTGTAATACCAGCGTTGTCTTTAGGGAGTGGTGAAAAAAAAAGGCTCTTTAGCAACGCACCCCTGTTACCGCAAACCTCGTAATCTCGCCGAATGTTTCCATAGTAGTCTAGTTCTATACATTAAATATTAGCAGGAAGGGTAGTAAATAATGTCAGGGTTTGTGTATTCCCTTATATAGGCACTAAGGGTTATAGGCTGCCTCTAAGCATAATTATACTATCCACATAATAGCAGCCTCATATGCTGAGTGTCTGGCAAAACTAATTCCCATTAGGCAACATAAACTAACCTTTAAATTGAATCACTTCTGATTTCCGATAAAGAGGCCTCCTGCTATCTCTTGCCAAGGGTCTCATAGGGGTATTAAGACCTTAAAATTACACAAAACCTACATTAGGCACTTACACACCAGTTGCATGAAACATTTTGGAAGGGAGAAACAGTACATAGATAAAAAAAAAAAGGGCAATACAAAGAATATCCTATTATATAAAAGGCCAAGTGTGTTTGTCCGAAGCTGTCATGCGCAGTACAGACAGCACGAGGACAAACACACCTGGCCTTTGAGTCCCTGCTCCTGCTGGTGATCCGATCTGCGCCACGGTAGGAGTGGGCGTGGCCGGACGTGAGCGGGGGCATGGCCTGGCATGATTGGCCGTGAAGGGGGCATGGCCTGGCGTGAAGGGGGCGTGGCTGGGTGAAGTCGCACGTTGGAAGATGGGAGAGAGAGAGGGGAGAGAGATAGAGAGGGGAGAGAAAGAGAGGGGGAGAGAGACAGCAAAAGACAGGGGGGAGAAAGAGAGGGGGAGAGACAGCAAAAGACAGGGGGGAGAGAGACAGTAAAAGAGAGGGGGGAGAGAGCAAAAGATAGAGGGGGGAGAGACAGCAAAAGAGAGGGGGGATAGAGACAGCAAAAGAGAGAGGGGGAGAGAGACAGCAAAAGAGAGGGGGGAGAGAGCGCAAAATAGAGGGGGGAAGAGAGACAACAAAAGAGAGAGGGGAGAAAGACAGCAAAAGAGAGAGGGGAGAGAGACAGCAAAAGAGAGGGGGAGAGAGACAGCAAAAGAGAGAGGGGGAGAGACAGCAAAAGAGAGAGGGGCAGAGAGACAGCAAAAGAGAGGGGGGAGAGAGACAGCAAAAGAGAGAGGGGGAGAGAGACAGCAAAAGAGAGAGGGGGGAGAGAGACAGCAAAAGAGAGAGGGGGGAGAGAGACAGCAAAAGAGAGAGGGGGAGAGAGACAGCGACAGGGAGAGGGGGAGAGAGAAAGCAAAAGAGAGAGGGGGGAGAGAGACAGCAAAAGAGAGAGGGGGGAGAGAGACAGCAAAAGAGAGGGGGGAGAGAGACAGCAAAAGAGAGAGGGGGAGAGAGACAGCAAAAGAGAGAGGGGGAGAGAGACAGCAAAAGAGAGAGGGGGAGAGAGACAGCAAAAGAGAGGGGGAGAGAGCGCAAAAGAGAGGGCGGAAGAGAGAGCACAAAAGAGAGGGGGGAAGAGCGCAAAAGAGGGGGGTGAGAACGCAAAAGAGAGGGGGGAGAGAGAGCGCAAAAGAGAGGGTGGAGAGAGAGCGCCAAAGAGAGGGGGAGAGAGAGCGCAAAAGAGAGAAGGGGAAGAGAGAGCGCAAAAGAAAGGGTGGGAGAGAGAGCACCAAAGAGAGGAGAGAGGGCACAAAAGAGAGGGGGGAGAGAGAGCGCAAAAGAGAGGGGAGAGAGAGAGCGCAAAAGAGAGGGGAGAGAGAGGGGGGGGAGAGCACAAAAGAGATGGGGGAGAGAGAGAGCGCAAAAGAGAGGGGGAGAGAGAGAGCGCAAAAGAGAGGGGGAGAGAGAGAGCGCAAAAGAGAGGGGGAGAGAGAGAGCGCAAAAGAGTAGGGGGGAGAGAAAGAGCTCAAGAGA
Organism: Bombina bombina; assembly: GCF_027579735.1. NCBI lineage: Eukaryota > Metazoa > Chordata > Amphibia > Anura > Bombinatoridae > Bombina > Bombina bombina. The sequence continues at coordinate 1,091,368,925 of NC_069502.1, forward strand.
TGGGGAGAGAGCTCAAAATAGAGGGGAGAGAGAGAGCGCAAAAGAGAGGGGGGACAAAGAGCGCAAAAGAGAGAGGGGAGAGAGAGAGCACAAAAGAGAGGGGGGAGAGAGAGAGCTCAAAAGAGAGGGGGGGGAGAGAGAAAGCTCAAAAGAGAGGGGGAGAGAGAGAGCAAAAGAGAGGGGGAGGGAGAGAGCGCAAGAGGTAGGACCGCTGTACTGCAAAAAATGGCCCGTGTGAACGGGCTTTAGGACTAGTTGAATATACATGAATAACTAACTGCAGTTATACTGCTAACCAGACATTGTTAAAGGGTGACATTCTTCAATCCGCTAACTAAAAGGAACTGCCCATTTGTTAAATGCCCCTTCAGATCCCAGGAGGATCGTCATTTATGTGAGCAAAGGAATTTGCAAAAGTTCCCTCAGGAATTCAACAGCACAGTTACCCAACACCAGTCCGAGTGTCAGCTTCACAGGGGTCACTGAAGCATTACCAGCTATCAAAGCGTTTAGAGAGGAAACAGCACCGGGCATAAACATCTGACAGATAAATATTCCTCTGAACTGTGTAACGCAAGTTAGAAATATCTTTAAGCACTCCCTGCTCCCTCCCGTACAGCAGGTGTAATGCTCACAGAGCCCTTTGGTTAAAATCCTGCTCTGCGGATGTTTCTTCTAAATCTAAGTTATTAGTTATTCCCTTCAAGGGTAAGACCTTGTTTGGGCCTGGTTTGGCTGAAATAATTACAGATATCACAGGAGGAAAGGGTTCTTTTCTTCCGCAGGATAGAAAGAATAAGCAGAAAGGACATCAGAGTAATTTTCCTTCCTTTTGTAACTTTAGAGGTAAACCCTCTGCTTCCTCTTCCAAGCAGGAACTATCCAAGTCTTCCTGGAAGTCTGGCCAGTCTTGAAACAAGGGGAAACAGTCTAAGAAGCCTGCGGCTGACTCCAAGTCAGGATGAAGGGTCGGCCCCTGATCCAGAAATGGATCAAGTAGGGGGCAGGCTTTCTCAATTTGCTCAGGCTTGGATACAAGATGTCCCAGACCTGTGGGCTGTGGAAATTGTATCTCAGCGGTACAAGATAGAATTCAAGACTTTTCTTCCCAGAGGCAGGTTTCTTCTCTCAAGATTATCTGTAGACCAGATAAAGAGAGAGGCGTTCTTAAATTTTATCAAGGACCTTTCTGCCCTGGGAGTTATAGTTCCTGTTCCTCTGCAGGAATGGGGTCTGGGATTTTATTCAAATCTGTTTGTGGTTCCTAAAAAAAGAGGGAACTTTCAGACCTATTTTAGACCTAAAATGCCTAAACAAGTTCCTCAGAGTACCATCCTTCAAGATGGAAACTATACGTTCCATTCTTCCCTTGGTCCAAGAGGGTCAGTTTATGGCAACCATAGACTTAAAGGATGCGTACCTTCATGTTCCCATTCACAGGGATCATCAAGTTTCTAAGATTTACTTTCTTAGACAATCGTTTTCAGTTTGTGGCTCTTCCATTCGGCCTTGCCACAGCTCCCAGAATTTTCTCAAAGGTCCTGGGGGCTTTTTTAGCAGTGATCCGGTCTCGGGACATTGCAGTAGTGCCTTATCTGGACGACATTCTGGTTCAGTCGCCGTCTTTTCAACAAGCAAACTCTCATACGGAGATCTTGTTGTCTTTCCTTCGCTCCCCCGGTTGGAAGGTGTATCTGGGAAAAAGTTCCCAGATTCCAGCCACAAGAGTAGTGTTTTTAGGGACCATAATAGACTCCCTATTAATGAAGATATTTCTGACAGAGGTCAGAAAAAAAAAGATCTTTGACTCTTGTCTTGTCCTTCAGTCCTCTCTTCGGCCGTCAGTGGCTTTATGTATGGAGGTTATTGGTCTGATGGTAGCTTCCATGGACATTATTCCGTTTGCTAGGTTCCATCTCTGACCTCTGCTGTTATGCATGTTAAGACAATGGAACAGGGACTATGCGGATCTGTCTCCACAAATAGTTCTGGATCAGGTGACAAGGGACTCTCATCTGTGGTGGTTGTCTCAGTAACACCTCTCCCAGGAAACTTGCTTTTGCAGACCTTCCTGGGTGATCTTGACCACGGATGCCAGCCTTCTAGGTTAAGGGGGCAGTTTGGGGGTCATTGAAGAGTCAGGGTCTTTGGACTCAGGAGGAGTCAGTTCTCCCTATAAACATTCTAGAGTTGAGAGCGGTTTTCAATGCTCTACTGGCCTGGCCTCGGAGTTCCTTGGCCATGACAGAGGTGGCCCGGATAATCCAGTGGGCGGAGTCTCACAACTATTGTCTTTCTGCAATCCACATCCCAGTAGTGGACAATTGGGAGGCTGATTTTCGGAGCCATCAGACCTTTCATCCGGGGGAGTGGGAACTCCATCCGGAAGTATTTTCCAGTTTAATCCTCAATTGGGGGCAGCAATAACTACATCTCATGGCTTCTTGGCAGAATGACAAGCTTCTGAGGTACAGCTTGAGGTCAAAGGATCCACAGGCTTTCTTGATAGATGCTCTGGTGGTTCCTTGGAACTTAAGTCTAGCTTACATATTTCCTCCGTTTGCTCTTCCTCCGTCATTGCTCCGATCAAGCAAGAGAGGGCATCAGTGATTCTCATAGTGCCTGTGTGGCCTTGCAGGATCTGGTATGCAGATCTAGTGGAAATTCCATTGCTACCTCAATGGAAACTCCCTCTGAGGAAGGACCTTCTACTTCAGGGTCCTTTTCTTCATCCAAATCTTGTTTCTCTGAAACTTACGGTTTGGAGATTGAACGCTAGATTTTATCTAAGTGTGGTTTTTCAGAGTCGAAAGGTCAGATTTCTGCGTTGTCTATTTTGTTGCATAAGCGTTTGGCGGATGCGCCAGACGTGCAATCTTTTTGTCAGGCCCTGGTTCGGATCAGGCCTGTGTTTAAACCCGTTACTCTTCCCTGGAGTCTTAACCTTGTTCTTCGAGTTTTACAGCGGGCTCTGTTTGAACCTATGCATTCCTTAGATATTAAGATGTTATCTTAGAAGGTTTTGTTTCTTGTTGCTATTTCTTCTGCTCGGAGAGTTTCGGAACTCTTGGCTCTGCAGTTTGATTTTCCTTATCTTATTTTTCATTCTGATAAGGTGGTTCTACGTGCTAAGTTAGGTTTCCTACCTAAGGTTGTTTCAACCAAGAATATTAATCAGGAGATTGTGGTTCCTTCTTTGTGTCCTAATCCTTTTTCTCTTAAGGAGCGTTTGTTGCACAACCTAGATGTTGTGCGTGCATTGAAGTTCTATCTTCAGGCAACTAAGCATTTTCCTCAGTCTTCTGCTTTGTTTGTTTGTTTTTCTGGGAAGCGCAAGGGTCAGAAAGCTATGGCTACTTCTCTTTCTCTTTGGCTAAGGAGTATTATTCATTTGGCCTATGAGACTGCTGGACAGCAACCTCCTGAGAGAATCACTGTTCATTCCACAAGGGCTGTTTCTTCATCATGGGCATTTAAAAATGAAGCTTCTATGGAACAGATTTGCAAGGCTGCAACTTGGTCCTCTTTGCATACTTTTTCTAAGTTTTATAAATTTGATACTTTTGTCTCAGCTGAGGCTTCTTTTGGGAGAAGGGTTCTTCAAGCGGTGGTGCCTTCTGTTTAGGTCTACCTGTCTTGTCCTTCCCTTATCATCTGTGTCCTCTAGCTTGGGTATTGATTCCCACTAGTAATTGATGATTCCGTGAACTCACCATATCTTAGGAAAGAAAACATAGTTTATGCTTACCTGATAAATGTGAGTCCACGGCCCACCCTTTATTTAAGACAGTTATTTTTTTCTAAAACCTCAGGCACCTCTACACTTTTGTGTTATCTTCTTTTTCCATTTTTCCTTTGGTTGAATGACTGGGGATTATGGGTAAGGGAAGTGACATATATAGCTGCTTTGCTGTAGTGCTCTTTGCCTCCTCCTGCTAGCCAGGAGTGATATTCCCACCAGGGCCGGCCCTAGCCATTGCGGGGCCCAAGGCAAGATGACAAAATGGGGCCCCTTTATCCCCGCCCCAAACCCCACCCAATCTCCACCCCCAATCCCGCCCCCACCATTTTTAAAAATAAAAAAAATGGGAGAAAAATCATTTAAGGTAATGCACAACATTTTAAATAAATAAAAAACATATAAATCCACTAAAGTGGAGTACTATAACATTGTATATATTGCAATATACCATTTGTATTATACATCATTTTTTTTTTTTTTAATGAAGAATTATGCTGACAATTTGGAACAGTTGAGTTGAAATGGGCCTTATTTTTATGAGTTTTCTTATGATAACAAGAACATTACAGAGATGCCAGTGCCGCCCTAGCAAGTGCAGGTCCCTAGGCAGAATGACAGGGCGGGCCTCAACCCAGAACAAAAAACACTTAAAAGAAATGGGGCAATGCACTGTACCACACAAACACAGTGCACAGATATAATACACACAGAGATACTTATATACACATATCCACACACTCAGACACATACACAGGTGTACACACCCCACACACACACACCCCACACCCCACACACACACACACAGCTCACACACACACACACCCCACACAGCCCACAGACACACAGCCCACACACACACACACAGCTCACACACACCCCACACAGCCCACACACACAGCCCCCCCCCACACACACACACAGCCCACACACATACAGCCCACACACACACAGCCCACACACACAGCCCCCCCCCCCCCACACACACACACAGCCCACACACACACAGCCCACACAGATACATTCTCTCACACAAACACAATGCATTTTAGTGGTGGACACATTTTAGTCAAGGTCTAATTGAGATTGATAAGTATATAAAAGTAAATTTAATTTATCACAACAGTGGGATGTATTATTTTTGGATGTCACAGAAATCAAAGCACTTGCCATACCACAAATTAATGGTCCATACCACAAATATATCACAAGAAATACAGAAAAAAAACAGATTCATTAGCATTAGAAACTCTTTAAACACATATACTATAACCTTATTCTTTGTGCTCCTCTTAGCTTGTCTCCCCAAATTACCTTATACAAATTTACTTGAAGATGATATTGCCAAGATGACATCACAGAGTGCATACTTGTATTGTAGAAGAGAACAAAAGATATATTGGGTAGCGCTAGTGAAAGCTTAGAGAAATGAAAATAGAAATATAGTAATATAACTAGATAAGGTGATGCTAAATATAACTAATTCTTGTGATGCGATATAAATGTGTATCAAGACTATAAAAATGTAAATGTGTCAGATGTTTATATCAACCTCGAGTGGTCTACAGCCTCTAAAGACTAAAATGTGTGGAAAAAAGTAGATGAAGTAGATGGCCAGTGTAAGATACCTGGTGAATTAGTCGTAAGATAAATTATAGCGAATAATCATTAGAAAAGTGTAAATAATCGTATATCCTAACTAAGACAAACTAGATGAATTAATATTAAAACATAATATATTTAATACTTGATGCAAATAAGAACAAATAAAACAGTATTTTTGTACATACAAGGGGTGCCGGCACGAAATATACTAGTTGGATTACAATAAAACATCAAATTAAAAACATATATTTATATGCAATTCATATACGTTATGATGTGATCGTAACTTAGTAAATGGCAATTGAGCCGCAATGGGAGAAAGCAGTTCACTTCCAAATGAATTAGTAATGTTACCGTAACTTTGTATTTTAGATTACCGTCCTTTATTAGAAGTCCCGTCTGGTCAGGAAGTATAATGTAGAGCTCTAAGGTGAAGATATCCAATGCGGTGTGTAACCGCAAAACGATTTTAAGCTTCAAAGCGGCATCAAATTATAGTTTGTAGTGTTTATGAAATGGTGCAGGTAAGTCCTGGGACCGAGGTATTTGCTGGCAGCCACAATCCTTACGGGCTGTACCTACAGGTCCTATTACCTGTTCCGGTGTTGGAGGTCACAAACTGCCGTATGCCGTATAGGTTGGAAATGTTGCCAAACAAACTTGATGTGGCTAAGGTCAGTGAAAAATTGGTATATAGATCAATTGCACCTCACCTACTATAACCAAAAATAACACAGAGAAAGTGTATTGATGAGCAAATCTACGCGTTTCAGCCCGGTAGGCCTTTATCAAGATGCTCATTGTAGTGTGGTACGAATTTAAATATCCTCATGCTGATCCCAATAGGCTGGTTAATAACTCCCACTGGGTGTGTTTCAATCGGGATTCAGCTGTTTTGTTATTAGACTTTATCTCAAACATTGATCACTTATATATTAAAAACTTTTTTCCAAACATTTATCGAAAATAAAATACATCTTAGCTAAGCTTAGTGTGTTTTTCATTTTTTCTTAAGCAATTTAAAGTTGTGTCGGAAATTGTTTCTTATAGTCTATATGTGTACTTTCTAGTATATATCCTTTTGTATAAATAATTAGCGTCTGTAACAATGTTTCAAAGTGGCTACATGTGGAATCTATGTGGTTGGGCCCATTTACCCTGAAATGAAAGTCTCAGACTAAATAACAGGTTAACATAAAATGCTTTTTGTTTTAGAATATATGTGTTTAGCAGGAAAAAGAGGTTTTGTTAATAGTGTTTTATTTCATTCATTTTTTTGAGTGAAAATTACACTATAAAGAATCTAAACTAGATTACTCTGATATGGAAAGGGACTATCAAGAGAAAAATATCTTGTTTCGAGCGATTTAAACTAAGTTAAAGTTAACAAAAAAATTGACAAAAAAATACTTTTTATTTTTGACTAAATGTATTTGGCAGGAAAAAGAGGTCTTGTCAATAGAGTTGTGTTTCATTAATTTTAAGTGAAATTTAAACTATAAAGAATTGTTAATTAGATTAATCAGAAAGGAAGGGGATATTATCAAAGAAAAGTTATTATAAAAGAGAAAAGAGAAAGTCTTGTTAGTGCGATTTCGACTAGTAGCGAGTCATTAAAATACAGACTCTTATTAAACGTGATGTGGAAAGTTCAACATAAGATTTGAAAGTTTAGTTAGAAAACCAGAAACAAAGTATATGTCATAACTAATGATGAGTCTTGTTTAATATAAGTCTAAATATAGAATTAATGAAATATTAGGAACTCACCATTGAATGTGAAATATAGTTAAAAATTAATGTGAAACAAAAAGTGTAAAATAATATATAGATGAAGTGTATAGAAATCTAGCGGCTAGATTTAGAGTTTTGTCGGTAACGACCCGCGTAGCTAACGCTGGCTTTTTTCCCCCGCACCTTTTAAATACCGCTGGTATTTAGAGTTCACAGAAGGGCTGCGTTAGGCTCCAAAAAGGGAGCGTATAGCATATTTACCGCCATTGCAACTCTCAATACCAGCGGTGCTTACGGACGTGGCCAGCTTCAAAAACATGCTTGTGCACGATTCCCCCATAGAAAACAATGGGGCAGTTTGAGCTGAAAAAAAACCTAACACCTGCAAAAAAGCAGCGTTCAGCTCCTAACGCAGCCCAATTGTTTCCTATGGGGAAACAGTTTCTAAGTCTGCACCTAACACTCTAACATGTACCCTGAGTCTAAACACCCCTAACCTTACACTTATTAACCCCTAATCTGCCGCCCCCGCTATCGCTGACCCCTGCATATATTTTTTAACCCCTAATCTGCCGCTCCGTACACCGCCGCAACCTACATTATACCTATGTACCCCTAATCTGCTGCCCCTAACACCGCCGACCCCTATATTATATTTATTAACCTCTAATCTTCCCCCCACAACGTCGCCGCCAGCTACCTACAATAATTAACCCCTAATCTGCCGACCGGACCTCACCGCTACTATAATAAATGTATTAACCCCTAATCCGCCTCACTAACCCTATAATAAATAGTATTAACCCCCAATCTGCCCTCCCTAACATCGCTGACACCTAACTTCAAGTATTAACCCCTAATCTGCCGACCGGACCTCACCGCTACTCTAATAAATGTATTAACCCCTAAAGCTAAGTCTAACCCTAACACTAACATCCCCCTAAGTTAAATATAATTTAAATCTAACGAAATAAAATAAATCTTATTAAATAAATTATTCCTATTTAAAGATAAATACTTACCTGTAAAATAAACCCTAATATAGCTACAATATAAATAATAATTATATTGTAGCTATTTTAGGAATAATATTTATTTTACAGGCAACTTTGTAATTATTTTAACCAGGTACAATAGCTATTAAATAGTTAATAACTATTTAATAGCTACCTAGTTAAAATAATTACAAAATTACCTGTAAAATAAATCCTAACCTAAGTTACAATTAAACCTAACACAACACTATCAATAAATTAATTAAATAAAATACCTACAATTATCTACACTTAAATCTAACACTACACTATCAATAAATTAATTAAATAAAATACCTACAAATAAATACAAATAAATAAACTAACTAAAGTACAAAAAATAAAAAAAAGCTAAGTTACAAAAAATAAAAAAATTAATTACAAACATAATAAAAATATTACAGCAATTTTAAGCTAATTACACCTACTCTAAGCCCCCTAATAAAATAAAGCCCCCCAAAATAAAAAAAATGCCCTACCCTATTCTAAAATTAAAATAGAAAAGCTCTTTTACCTTACCAGCCCTTAAAAGGGCCTTTTGCGGGGCATGCCCCAAAGAATTCAGCTCTTTTGCCTGTAAAAAAAAACATACAATACCCCCCCCCAACATTACAACCCACCACCCACATACCCCTAATCTAACCCAAACCCCCTTAAATAAACCTAACACTAAGCCCCTGAAGATCTTCCTACCTTATCTTCACCACACCGGGTAACACCGATCCGTCCAGGCTCCGAAATCTTCATCCAAGCCCAAGCGGGGGCTGAAGATCCATCATCTGGCTGAAGTCTTCTATCAAGCGGCAAGAAGAAGTCCAGAAGAGGCTCCAAAGTCTTCATCCTATCCGGGCAGAAGAGGAGATCCGGACCGGCAACCATCTTCATCCAAGCGGCATCTTCTATCTTCATCCGATGACGAGCGGCTCCATCTTGAAGACCTCCGGCACGGATCCATCCTCTTCTTCCGACGTCCTAAGTCCGAATGAAGGTTCCTTTAAATTACGTCATCCAAGATGGCGTCCCTCGAATTCCGATTGGCTGATAGGATTCTATCAGCCAATCGGAATTAAGGTAGGAAAAATCTGATTGGCTGATGGAATCAGCCAATCAGATTCAAGTTCAATCCGATTGGCTGAACCAATCAGCCAATCAGATTGAGCTTGCATTCTATTGGCTGATCGGAACAGCCAATAGAATGCGAGCTCAATCTGATTGGCTGATTCAATCAGCCAATCAGATTTTCCCTACCTTAATTCCGATTGGCTGATAGAATCCTATCAGCCAATCGGAATTCGAGGGACGCCATCTTGGATGACGTCATTTAAAGGAACCTTCATTCGAACTTAGGACGTCGGAAGAAGAGGATGGATCCGCACCAGAGGTCTTCAAGATGGAGCCGCTCGTCATCGGATGAAGATAGAAGATGCCGCTTGGATGAAGATGGTTGCCGGTCCGGATCTCCTCTTCTGCCCGGATAGGATGAAGACTTTGGAGCCTCTTCTGGACTTCTTCTTGCCGCTTGATAGAAGACTTTAGCTGGATGATGGATCTCCAGCCCCCGCTTGGGCTTGGATGAAGATTTCGGAGCCTCTTCTGGACGGATCGGTGATACCTGGCGTGGTGAAGATAAGGTAGGAAGATCTTCAGGGGCTTAGTGTTAGGTTTATTTAAGGGAGGTTTGGGTTAGATTAGGGGTATGTGGGTGGTGGGTTGTAATGTTGGGGGGGTATTGTATTTATTTTTACAGGCAAAAGAGCTGAATTCTTTGGGGCATGCCCTGCAAAAGGCCCTTTTAAGGGCTGGTAAGGTAAAAGAGCTTTTCTATTTTAATTTTAGAATAGGGTAGGGCATTTTTTATTTTGGGGGGCTTTGTTATTTTATTAGGGGGCTTAGAGTAGGTGTAATTAGCTTAAAATTGTTGTAATATTTTTATTTTGTTTGTAATTAATTTTTTTATTTTTTGTACTTTAGTTAGTTTATTTAATTGTATTTATTTGTAGGTATTTCATGTAATTAATTTATTGATAGTGTAGTGTTAGATTTAATTGTAGGTATTTTATTTAATTAATTTATTGATATTGTAGTGTTAGGTTTAATTGTAACTTAGGTTAGGATTTATTTTACAGGTAATTTTGTAATTATTTTAACTAGGTAGCTATTAAATAGTTATTAACTATTTAATAGCTATTGTACCTGGTTAAAATAAATACAAAGTTGCCTGTAAAATAAATATAAATCCTAAAATATCTACAATATAATTATAATTTATAATGTAGCTATATTAGGGTTTATTTTACAGGTAAGTATTTAGCTTTAAATAGGAATAATTTATTTAATAAGAGTTAATTTATTTCGTTAGATTTAAATTGTATTTAATTTAGGGGGGTGTTAGTGTTAGGGTTAGACTTAGCTTTAGGGGTTAATAAATTTATTAGAGTAGCGGTGAGGTCCGGTCGGCAGATTAGGGGTTAATACTTGAAGTTAGGTGTCGGTGATGTGAGGGAGGGCAGATTAGGGGTTAATACTATTTATTATAGGGTTATTGAGGCGGGAGTGAGGCGGATTAGGGGTTAATAACTTTATTATAGTAGCGGTGAGGTCCGGTCGGCAGATTAGGGGTTAATAATTGTAGGTAAGGTAGCAGCGACGTTGGTGGCGGCAGATTAGGGGTTAATAAATATAATATAGGGGTCGGCGGTGTTAGGGGCAGCAGATTAGGGGTACATAGGGATAACGTAGGTTGCGGCGGTGTGCGGTCGGCAGATTAGGGGTTAAAAATTTTTATTAGAGTGGCGGCGATGTGGGGTGGGGCTCGGTTTAGGGGTACATAGGTAGTTTATGGGTGTTAGTGTACTTTAGAGCACAGTAGCTAAGAGCTTTATAAACCGGCGTTAGCCCATAAAGCTCTTAACTCCTGACTTTTTTCTGCGGCTGGAGTTTTGTCGTTAGATTTCTAACGCTCTCTTCAGCCAAGACTCTAAATACCGGCGTTAGAAAGATCCCATTGAAAAGATAGGATACGCAAATGGCGTAGGGGGATCTGCGGTATGGAAAAGTTGCGGCTGCAAAGTGAGCGTTAGACCCTTACCTACAAGTCTCTAAATACCAGCGGTAGCCCAAAACCAGCGTTAGGAGCCTCTAACGCTGGTTTTGACAGCTGACGCCAAACTCTAAATCTAGCCGTAGGTGTATAGAATTTGTCTATATTTATAAAAATACTTATAAAAAATAGTATACACAGATTATAATAAAATAATCATAATAGAAAATAAAAAATTGTAATAATAATAATACCAAAAAATCTTAAATTTATATGGACAATTTGATCATCTTTACAGTGGAGGGACATGATCCTCAGAATGAACAAATAGTAATTAAAATTATAATATCTATATGTGTATAATTAGAACGGTCTTCAGGGTGGACCGAATGTGGTCATATTTGTAGATATCTATATATATGTAATTACACTTGGAATATTCTATCTTAACATAAAGTTTATGTTTTGGATATTTTTTGAATATTTTAAATAAGGGAATTAAGATCCAATTCAGAATTCAGACCATATGGATAAAGTGTGTTATAATGGAATATGAATTCTGCTTCTTTTTTCATGAGCAGTGTATTCATATTTCCTCCCCTTTTATCTAGGGTAAGTTTTTTTATTCCCCAAAATTTAAAGTGTTTTAAATCAGCTTGGAGAACCCCTTACGCGTTTCGTGCTCCGCCTGAGCACTTAGTCATAGGGATGTTTGCTTAAACCGGACATGGCCTATTTAAAGGCACAGTGTCCAATCAAGCAGTGTGTCAGAAATATTTAAAAAAACAATAATATAAAAGCATGTTAACATTGAACATGATCATCTTGCAATATGGATGTATGAATCAGCCAAACATCAGGGAATATTAAACGTAAAATTAAACACTTTTGTAACATATCAAAATTCCATAGTATTAAATGCAACAACACATTGTTTCAAAAAGACAATATAAACATAGATATTATAACAATTAGTCTGCTAAAGACGCTATATGTATAGAGAAGCTTTTACCCAATACATTAAACTAACCTAGTACGTTTATGTTACGTAAAAACTGAAATTGTTGCCATATTGTTTAATGAATGCTAGAAAAAATTATCATAGCAGTGTGTTACATAACACTGAACATGGTTAGTGATGTTAAATAAGGCATATGTCTTGGGATGAATTAGTAACCAAATAGCATAATGTGACATAGTAAAACAGGAAAAAGATATTAACCTATGAATAGACTCATATCCCACTCCTTATTTAAACCCTCAGGGGTAACTGTTCTTAATTTATATATCCAGTACATTTCTTGTTTGAGTAACATTTTGTTTCTGTTTCCCCCTCTGGTCGGTGGATAAATTTTATCAATGACTTTAACTGTCATATTAAATGTATTGGTCATATGTATGCTAAAATGGTGCCGTGCAATAGCTGAATTTTTATTATACATTTTAGTGTCATATATGTGTTCTCTCATATGAGATCTTAGTTCTCTACTAGTCTGACCTGTGTATTGCATATGGCAAAGATTGCACTCAAGTAAATATACAATAGTGGCTTCTGCAATTTGCATAGAAGCCAATGTTGTAACTTTCAAGGGTTACAGCCTATAATGTCACAGGTTGAACACGGTCCAGTGCCACATTTAAAAGTGCCCTTTTTATGTAGCCATGTACCTGTTCTCTGTTTCTTGGAGGACACTAAGCTTGGTGACAATTTATTGGCCAAAGTGGGCGCCCGTCTGGGAACAAATTTACATTTATCAATAATCCCACTCAGTATCTCATCTTGTTGTAAGATTTGTAAGTTTCTCTTTAGGATACCACATACTTGGTTATACTGATTAGAGTATTCAGTTGAGAAAACAATAGGAGAATCTGCAAAATCCCTGTTATCTTTCTTTTGTTTCAATAGCAGGCCCTGTTGTGTATTAACACTAGCCTGTCGGATGCTGTTTTCCAAAAGCTTGGTGTTATACCCTCTTTTAGTGAGTCTATTTTTGAGCGCTGCTGCCTGTTTTTGAAAAAGTTCATCCGAGTTCGTGTTTCTCCTAAGTCTCAAAAATTGGGCCCTGGGTATTGACCTAATTAAGTGTGGTGGATGACAAGATCTTGCATGCAAGATAGAGTTACCTGCGGTTGGTTTTCGAAATGTGTCTGTCACTATGTTCTCTGTTTCGACCATACCTGTCAGTGTAAGATCAAGAAAATTAACCGTGTTGCAATTGCTTTCACCAATGAATTTTAAATTTAGATTATTGTTATTTAGAAATTCCATAAATTCTATCTCATTTACAGTTTCATCAACTATGAACAACAAATCATCTATATAGCGCATGTATGCGACAGTGGACTTCATGTACGGATTTTCTTCAGTAAAAAATTTTTCTAGCATTCATTAAACAATATGGCAACGATTTCAGTTTTTACGTAACATAAACGTACTAGGTTAGTTTAATGTATTGGGTAAAAGCTTCTCTATACATATAGCGTCTTTAGCAGACTAATTGTTATAACATCTATGTTTATATTGTCTTTTTGAAACAATGTGTTGTTGCATTTAATACTATGGAATTTTGATATGTTACAAAAGTGTTTAATTTTACGTTTAATATTCCCTGATGTTTGGCTGATTCATACATCCATATTGCAAGATGATCATGTTCAATGTTAACATGCTTTTATATTATTGTTTTTTTAAATCTTTCTGACACACTGCTTGATTGGACACTGTGCCTTTAAATAGGCCATGTCAGGTTTAAGCAAACATCCCTATGACTAAGTGCTCAGGCGGAGCACAAAACGCGTAAGGGGTTAATTCCCTGATCCTACCTGTATTTTTAAACTATGGAATAAAGTTTTGACTTTTAATCTTAAGTTGGTGTCCCCCGAGTGCTGCATTTTTCTCCTTGCTCTTACACATTTTCTGCGGCTTGCGCTTAGCCGCATTTGATTTGCACCTCACGGGGCTGTGAGCAACATACCCTATCGGCTTGGCAGCAATAGGACTCTCCCCTCTAAGTCACGCTCTGCAGCGGCCTAGTCTCTTTTAAATCACCTTGGTGAACTTCTTTGAAATGAGAATAGAGTTTAGTGTCTGTAGCTTCATACTTGTATTGTATGTATATATACACATACATATATATATATATATATATATATACACACACACTGCAGATGTGTTATAACAAATAAACATCAAAGCTGTACGCAGAGTTTAATAAATTATGTAAATCACTCTGACGTTTTAAAATTCATCTAAGTGCTTTGTTTTCTCAGTTTAAATAGGAGGTGCTGTTCGCTCATTCAATCTGCTGCTCACCACATGTATTTAGCACTGCTATGTCACTATCTGCTGCACAATGTACAATACTCTCTCCAGTGTGATGCTCACCACTTGTATTTAGCACTGTTATGCCACTATCTGCTGCACAATGTACAATACTCTCTCCAGTGTGATGCTCACCACTTGTATTTAGCACTGCTATGTCACTATCTGCTGCACAAGGTACAATACTCTCTCCAGTGTGATGCTCACCACTTGTATTTAGCACTGCTGTGTCACTATCTGCTGCACAATGTACAATACTCTCTCCAGTGTGATGCTCACCACTTGTATTTAGCACTGGAGCTCACTGAGAAACAAGCAGAGTAGAAAAGGAGGGGAGGGAATGAAAGCAAATCCTGCATACAGCTGCACTAGATGTGTTTTCAACTTCTCCCGTGTACAGTTTACCCCAGCTTACCTTCCATACTGCAGGAATAGTAGTTCTCCACTGACAAGTACATGAGAGAAGCTGAAAACACATCTAGTGCAGCCATATGCAGGATTTGATTTCATTCCCTCCCCTCCTATTCTACTCTGCTTGTTTCTCAGTGAGCTCCAGTGCCACAGCAGTGCTAAATAAATGTGGTGAGCATCATTGGAGAGAATATTGCAAAATGTGCAATAGTGATATAGCAGTGCTAAATACAAGTGGTAAGCATCACACTGGAGAGAGTATTGTACATTCTGCAGCAGATAGTGATATAGCAGTGCTAAATACATGTGGTGAGCATCAGATTGAAGAGAGTATTGTACCTTGTGCAGCAGATAGTGACATAGCAGTGCTAAATACATGTGGTGAGCATCACACTGGAGAGAGTATTGTACCTTCTGCAGCAGATAGTGATATAGCAGTGCTAAATACAAGTGGTGAGCATTAGATTGAAGAGAGTATTGTACCTTGTGCAGCATATAGTAACATAGCAGTGCTAAATACATGTGGTGAGCATCACACTGGAGAGAGTATAGTACCTTCTGCAGCAGATAGTGATATAGCAGTGCTAAATACATGTGGTGAGCATCAGATTGAAGAAAGTATTGTACATTGTGCAGCAGATAGTGATATAGCAGTGCTAAATACAAGTGGTGAGCATCAGATTGAAGAGAGTATTGCACCTTGTGCAGTAGATAGTGACATAGCAGTGCTAAATACAAGTGGTGAGCATAGAATTGAAGAGAGTATTGTACCTTCTGCAGTAGATAGTGACATAGCAGTGCTAAATACAAGTGGTGAGCATCAGATTGAAGAGAGTATTGTACCTTCTGCAGCAGATAGTGACATAGCAGGGCTAAATACAAGTGGTAAGCATCAGATTGAAGAGAGTATTGTACCTTGTGCAGCAGATAGTGACATAGCAGTGCTAAATACATGTGGTGAGCATCACACTGGAGAGAGTATTGTACCTTCTGCAGCAGATAGTGATATAGCAGTGCTAAATACAAGTGGTGAGCATTAGATTGAAGAGAGTATTGTACCTTGTGCAGCAGATAGTAACATAGCAGTGCTAAATACATGTGGTGAGCATCACACTGGAGAGAGTATAGTACCTTCTGCAGCAGATAGTGATATAGCAGTGCTAAATACATGTGGTGAGCATCAGATGGAAGAAAGTATGTACATTGTGCAGCAGATAGTGATATAGCAGTGCTAAATACAAGTGGTGAGCATCAGATTGAAGAGAGTATTGTACCTTGTGCAACAGATAGTGACATAGCAGTGCTAAATACAAGTGGTGAGCATAGGATTGAAGAGAGTATTGTACCTTGTGCAGCAGATAGTGACATAGCAGTGCTAAATACAAGTGGTGAGCATCAGATTGAAGAGAGTATTGTACCTTCTGCAGCAGATAGTGACATAGCAGGGCTAAATACAAGTGGTGAGCATCAGATTGAAGAGAGTATTGTACCTTCTGCAGCAGATAGTGACATAGCAGTGCTAAATACATGTGGTGAGCATCAGATTGAAGAGAGTATTGTACCTTCTGCAGCAGATAGTGACATAGCAGTGCTAAATAAAAGTGGTGAGCATCAGATAGAAGAGAGTATTGTACCTTGTGCAGCAGATAGTAACATAGCAGTGCTAAATACAAGTGGTGAGCATCAGATTGAATGAGAGAACAGCACTTCCTGTTATCTGACTCTTCGTGCCAGCCCCTGACTACTACTCTACTCATCGTCTAGTGTGTTTTCTATAAATTGCCTTTTGCTTTTGAAGTACTCTGAATGTCACAGAGTGCAGTTCATGCCTCCTGTGACAGTTTATGGCTTCATGTAATACCTGCCCCTCTTCACACTACACCACATCTAACAGGAAGAGGGAAAAGAAATTTACTTCTGGAAGTGAAACTACAGAGCCCCTCAGAAATGACCTAGTACCTTAGAAAATGTGGACCGTTCCATAGGTCAGAAAGTCTATACAACCCTGTTATCCTAAGATTTTAGTCTCTAAATCAAGTTTATCATTGGTGCTCTGAGCCTAATAGAATTACTATCAACCTTTTTGGGGTTCTAAAGCAGGGTGGATCTTGGTGCCTTGTGCACTATATTGCAGCAGTGCTTGCAGTAACTTGTGTTTATTAATTGTACACTGTCTCTAAATCATTAAAGTTAAAACCACATACATATCACTGGTTTACAAACCTGTCCTGAGGGCTCCCTAACAGGCCACATTGTGAGGATATCTTAACTGGAGCACAGGTGAAATAAGCAGCTGATTAGTGAACATTGTTATTTTACCTGCTCTCATCCAAGGTAATCCTGAAAATCTGCCCTGTTGGGGAGGTCTGAGAACAGGTTTGAAAACCAGTGTGCTAGATTGAATGGTGTATTCAAAGCAAATGGTGTATTCAAAGCAATGATTAGCCTAAAAATAATATGCCCCTCATACAACAATAATATGCCCCTCATCCAACAATAATAATATGCCCTTCATCTACTAATAATAATATGCCCCTCATACAACAATAATATGCCCCTCATCCAACAATAATAATATGCCCCTCATCTACTAATAATAATATGCCCTTCATCTACTAATAATAATATGCCCCTCATCTACTAATAATAATATGCCCCTCATCTACTAATAATAATATTCCCCTCATATAACAATAATATGCAGGCCCCTCATATAATAATAATAATAATATGCCCCTCGTCTAACAATAATATGCCCCTCATATAATAATAATAATAATATGCCCCTCGTCTAACAATAATATGCCCCTCGTCTAACAATAATATGCCCCTCATATAATAATAATATGCCCCTCGTCTAACAATAATATGCCCCTCATATAACAATAATATGCAGGCCCCTCATATAATAATAATAATAATAATAATAATAATATGCCCCTTGTCTAACAATAATATGCCTCTCATCTAATAATAATAAGCCCCTCATATAACAATAATAATAATATGCCCCTCATCTACTAATAATAATATGCCCCTCATCTACTAATAATAATATGCCCCTCATCTACTAATAATAATATGCCCCTCATATAACAATAATATGCAGGCCCCTCATATAATAATAATAATATGCCCCTCATCTAACAATAATATGCCCCTCATCTACTAATAATAATATGCCCCTCATATAATAATAATATGCAGGCCCCTCATATAATAATAATAATATGCCCCTCATATAACAATAATATGCAGGCCCCTCATATAATAATAATAATAATAATAATAATAATAATAATAATATGCCCCTCATCTACTAATAATAATATGCCCCTCATCTAACAATAATATGCCCCTCATCTACTAATAATAATATGCCCCTCATATAATAATAATATGCAGGCCCCTCATATAATAATAATAATAATAATAATAATAATATGCCCCTCATCTACTAATAATAATATGCCCCTCATATAACAATAATATGCCCCTCACCATGCCCCCCTTATAGCCCCCCATAAGGCTCAGCAGAGAACATAGTGAGTTTGCCATCAATCCTCCAGCATACAATAGAGCTTCACCATATGTATAATAATAATATGCCCCTCATCAATCTTATCTACTAACAATAATATGCCCCTCATGTCATATAATAATATTATGCCATTGCCCCTCATATAACAATATCATGCCCCTCATATGTATAATAATAATATGCCCCTCATCTACTAACAATAATATGCCCCTCATCTACTAACAATAATATGCCCCTCATGTCATATAATAATAATATGCCATTGCCCCTCATATAACAATAATATGCCCCTCATATGTATAATAATAATATGTCCCTCATCTACTAACAATAATATACCCCTCATGTCATATAATAATATGCCATTGCCCTTCATATAAAAATATCATGCCCCTCATATGTATAATAATAATATGCCCCTCATATGTATAATAATAATATGCCATTGCCCTTCATATGACAATATCATGCCCCTCATATGTATAATAATAATATACCCCTCATGTCATATAATAATAATATGCCATTGCCCTTCATATGACAATATCAAGCCCCTCATATGTATAATAATAATATGAAAACTGCCAACACTCATACACCAATCTCTAACAAGCACACGCAATGGTTCCTATGGTATAATATATTACTGATTTTTCTGTTATCTCCAAACAGGTGTATTCGTCACATACTATGTATAAAGGTAATCCAAAGTGGTGCAATTCAGTAAAAGACTTGTGTAATCAATTTCATAACATTTCTTAGTTGAAAACAGCACCCACTAACATAGTTTTATAACAGATGTTATGTCCATTCTATTAGCGTGTATCTTGAGATTTAAAGGATCCCAATTGCAATAATAACCAGCAATATAACTACAAAATATTGTACCCACACCGGTAAAAAAATGAATATTAAAGTATAAATGTCTATGACAATATGTTTCTCCGGTCCTACTCACTGCAGGGAGGGTAAATATCTTCATCGTTTGTTATCCGATCCTGTCTGTGTCGATCCCATCTCTCGTTCAACACACGCTGGACTCACCTGCTAGTCAGCTCGGTGATTGCCTACTATGTAGGCTGCTGCTACTTAGAAAAAAACAGTTTGTAAGTTGCATTTGCTTCAATTCAGCGTTTCCCTTGCGCTGATAATAGACAAAAAGGTTCCAAGAAGAGTTGAGAAGCAATGCAGGCAGCACAACTCGGCAGGGGCGTATTTAGGTTTTGTGCTGCCCTAGGCACTCAAAAGTCTGCTCCCTCCCACCTCCACCCACCCCAGGTTTAGGGCCTTTTTTTAGACATAATATTTTTGGGAGTGTAAAAAAAAAAAAATGTCTTTTTTAAGTAGATGTTCACCAGGGCTTGCATTCACTCTGGTCACCCCCCCACACATATATTAAGACATTAGTTTGCAATTCAGATGATTAAAGTGTTTATATCAGAAAAAAATATCCTTCACTGTATGATAGTTTGTCAGTAGGTAGTTGTTTAACCTTAAATATCTTCTTTGGTGATTGACAGTTATTTAAGCAAAATATCTGCTTGGATAAATATGTAATGAATATACAAACTGGCCTTTAAAAGTACTTAAAAAATACAACAGTAGTTATGATAGGTTTAGGAATTGTATCCTAGGCGATAAAGTCACATGATACAATCATAATAAAGTATATACTTGTATTGTTTCTGAATGTATTAAATGCATACAACATATTTTCAGTTGTGTTTTAAGTCACATAGTTGTATAGATTCAGCAATAAATACTTATTCTTAGCATGTATGACAGATAGACAAACAGTAAATGTACAGGTATTTAGTGACTAATCCGTTTAAGTATTTTAATGCTTAATGAAGATGTATTGAAGGGAGAAAGGCATATGCTATTTCACAGTGGTCACGTTGTAGTGCACACTGCACTGTGTAGTCTGTGTGAGTCTCAACCACGCTGTGGAGCCAGGAAGAATACTGCATTCCCTCTCAGTCCAGGCCAGGCTGCGCAAGTGAGCTCTGCCTCCACTGTCACTACGTCATGCGCACCCACATACAATCCCATAGGATAGCAATAGCCGGGTCAGCCATTTAAGTCATTAGTAATTGTTTGATTTAGCCACCCGGCCCTGAGTTCAGTAGAGTGGCCCTAGGGACTCAAAATTCTGCTGCCCCTTAAAAATCTGCTGCCCTAGGCACCGGCCTTGTTGGCCTATGCCTTAATACGCCCCTGCATGAGGGGCATATTATTGTTAGTAGATGAGGGGCATATTATTATTATACGTATGAGGGGCATATTATTGTTATATGAGGGGCAATGGCATATTATTATATGACATGAGGGGCATATTATTGTTATATGAGGGGCAATGATGGCATATTATTATTATATGACATGAGGGGCATATTATTGTTAGTAGATGAGGGGCATATTATTATTATACATATGAGGGGCATATTATTGTTATATGAGGGGCAATGGCATATTATTATTATATGACATGAGGGGCATATTATTGTTAGTAGATGAGGGGCATATTGTTATTATACATATGAGGGGCATATTATTGTTATATGAGGGGCAATGGCATATTATTATTATATGACATGAGGGGCATATTATTGTTAGTAGATGAGGGGCATATTATTATTATACATATGAGGGGCATATTATTGTTATATGAGGGGCAATGGCATATTATTATTATATGACATGAGGGGCATATTATTGTTATATGAGGGGCAATGGCATATTATTATTATATGACATGACGGGCATATTATTGTTAGTAGATGAGGGGCATATTATTATTATACATATGAGGGGCATATTATTGTTATATGAGGGGAAATGGCATATTATTATTATACATATGAGGGGCATATTATTATTATACATATGAGGGGCATGATATTGTTATATGAAGGGCAATGGCATATTATTATTATATGACATGAGGGGCATATTATTGTTAGTAGATGAGGGGCATATTATTATTATACATATGAGGGGCATATTATTGTTATATGAGGGGCAATGGCATATTATTATTATATGACATGAGGGGCATATTATTGTTAGTAGATGAGGGGCATATTATTATTATACATATGAGGGGCATATTATTATAATACATATGAGGGGCATATTATTGTTAGTAGATGAGGGGCATATTATTATTATACATATGAGGGGCATATTATTATAATACATATGAGGGGCATATTATTGTTAGTAGATGAGGGACATATTATTATTATACATATGAGGGGCATATTATTGTTATATGAGGGGCAATGGCATATTATTATTATATGACATGAGGGGCATATTATTGTTAGTAGATGAGGGGCATATTATTATTATACATATGAGGGGCATATTATTGTTATATGAGGGGCAATGGCATATTATTATTATACATATGAGGGGCATATTATTATTAAAAGGTTCCAAGAAGAGTTGAGAAGCAATGCAGGCAGCACAACTCGGTAAAGGTAAAATATAAAACTTTTATTCCATCATCTAAAAAATATTTTACAAGCACATTATCAAGTGATTACCCATACACACAGGGGGAAAGACTGCCTTCGGACGCGTTTCCTGCTCAAACTGAGCACTTCATCACTCTGATGAAGTGCTCAGTTTGAGCAGGAAACGCCTCGGAAGGCAGTCTTTCCCCCTGTGTGTATGGGTAATCACTTGATAATGTGCTTGTAAAATATTTTTTAGATGATGACATAAAAGTTTTATATTTTACCTTTACCGAGTTGCAGGGGCGTATTAAGGCATAGGCCAACAAGGCCGGTGCCTAGGGCAGCATATTTTTAAGGGGCAGCAGAATTTTGAGTCCCTAGGGCCACTCTACTGAACTCAGGGCCGGGTGGCTAAATCAAACAATTACTAATGACTTAAATGGCTGACCCGGCTATTGCTATCCTATGGGATTGTATGTGGGTGCGCATGACGTAGTGACAGTGGAGGCAGAGCTCACTTGCGCAGCCTGGCCTGGACTGAGAGGGAATGCGGTATTCTTCCTGGCTCCACCGCGTGGTTGAGACTCACACAGACTACACAGTGCAGTGTGCACTACAACGTGACCACTGTGAAATAGCATATGCCTTTCTCCCTTCAATACATCTTCATTAAGCATTAAAATACTTAAACGGATTAGTCACGAAATACCTGTACATTTACTGTTTGTCTATCTGTCATACATGCAAAGAATAAGTATTTATTGCTGAATCTATACAACTATGTGACTTAAAACACAACTGAAAATATGTTGTATGCATTTAATACATTCAGAAACAATACAAGTATATACTTTATTATGATTGTATCATGTGACTTTATCCCCTAGGATACAATTCCTAAACCTATCATAACTACTGTTGTATTTTTTAAGTACTTTTAAAGGCCAGTTTGTATATTTATTACATATTTATCCAAGCAGATATTTTGCTTAAATAACTGTCAATCACCAAAGAAGATATTTAAGGTTAAACAACTACCTACTGACAAACTATCATACAGTGAAGGATATTTTTTTCTGATATAAACACTTTAATCATCTGAATTGCAAACTAATGTCTTAATATATGTGGGGGGGGGGGGGTTTACCAGAGTGAATGCAAGCCCTGGTGAACATCTACTTAAAAAGACATTATTATTTTTTTTACACTCCCAAAAATATTATGTCTAAAAAAAGGCCCTAAACCTGGGGTGGGTGGAGGTGGGAGGGAGCAGACTTTTGAGTGCCTAGGGCAGCACAAAACCTAAATACGCCCCTGCCCTCATGTCATATAATAATAATATGCCATTGCCCCTCATATAACAATAATATGCCCCTCATGTCATATAATAATAATATGCCATTGCCCCTCATATAACAATAATATGCCCCTCATATGTATAATAACAATATGCCCCTCATCTACTAACAATAATATGCCCCTCATGTCATATAATAATAATATGCCATTGCCCCTCATATAACAATAATATGCCCCTCATGTCATATAATAATATGCCATTGCCCCTCATATAACAATAATATGCCCCTCATATGTATAATAATAATATGCCCCTCATCTACTAACAATAATATGCCCGTCATGTCATTTAATAATAATATGCCATTGCCCCTCATATAACAATAATATGCCCCTCATATTTATAATAATAATATGCCATTGCCCCTCATATAACAATAATATATATGAATGGTTATGCTTTATGCCCCTCATAGATCTCCCTCCTCTGCTGCTCTGCGATGCGGTGGCTGCGTCCTCCTCCCCTGCTGGTCCCAGTCCCACACTGACACACACAGTCCACCACTGTCTGACAGTCAGTCAGTGACTCACTCACCACTAGTATGCCATTAGTAAATTTAAAATTAAAATAGGTTGAAAAGATACTTTTATCAGCTAATCACCTCTGTCACTCCATGTCACCTCCAGTAATAACAACACAAACTGGGTCACACCACCCCTGTCGTTATCAACTACCATTACTTTTCCCCTTCTTCAGGTATCACATCACAATATCACATCCCCTCCCCCCTTTTCTTTCTCCACCATGAATATGTCACATTTAGAAAACTGATCAAACAAATATACAAGATACATCTCCCCCCACGAGAGAATCTCAGTCTGAGGGCTTTGTTTTGTCACAGCAGAAATGTAGCAACAATATTCGATTTCCCCCGTAAACATAATAAATAGCATTTTTAATGGTATTTGATGCAAACCGCATTACGAGGGAGACTGTAATTGAGTGTAATAGAGGGCAAGATGTGTACGTCCTGAATGGACACAGTACAAAAATGTATTTAATATGACTCAGAGTATAAAGTACAACAAAGATCGTAAACATCACTACACTTAGGCAACAAACTAACAATAAAGTAATGTGAACAAATATACCCTGCCATAAAGCAGGTGAGAATAAAATACTGATATGACAACCGATGGCCATATATGATCGCACTTTAAATTTCGTCATGTTATATCACGTTAGTATTAAATTCTATTAAAATATACTTTATATAATTTCAATGCTCTCAAATGCTCGTCTCACACTCAAGTGTATTCCAGCTGTCAAGTATGGGATCGAGTTTCCAGCCTCACAAACGTCAATCATGCCGAAACAACGCCTCCTCAAGCATTTCAGAGGATCGTCATTGGTTGAAATGTAGCCAATGGGTTTGCGCATACGCATTTAAATACCCTGAGACGCCGGCCCGCGTCACCTTTGAAAAAAACGAAACGCTATCGGCGAAACATGTTAGGGATGGGTATCTGACAATACCCTGTTGTTTTTCTTTTTTAAATGGCATAGTTAACTTTAAAAAGTAACGCTTTATTATAGTGGCATTTGGCTTAAATCAGTACTAACAATTTGGGGGTTATTTGAAAACCGCTAGTGGCAATCGTTAAAAGCTATCTACAGGGTAATAGAACAACAGTTATAACGGCCAACTTGCGAAATCAATCGCACGGATATAGATTGTAAAAAACTATATAATAATACCGTATAGCTATAGCGGTTAGCCAGTGACAACTTTAAAAAGCCAATTAAGGATCACTATTATAACTGTTAGCCACATATTTGGGCTGCTCCAACTTACAACGCAGCAATCATTTGTTGATAGTATAAGTGTACAAAAGCCGGGTACTAGCAATTACAGTGCCATAAGATAACTTTAAGCATTCTAGACGGTAAAAAATTGCAATCGCTAACTTTTAAAGAAATCAAAATACAGCCACTTTAGAATAAAGTAAAGATCAATATCGTGTGAACACCTTTAAGCTATAACAGCCAGAACTTATAACTGGTTACTTATATGTATATTGTAACTATCAGCGATAAGCTATCGATACACAAACCAAGTAGGCTGCATAGAACATATCACTCAAAGAAACTTTTGTAAATATTTAGAATACCGTCTCTTATGTATTATATTATAAAAGCAAAATAGGCCAAGGCTGCCAAGTGACTAAAAACAGTTGATAATATACAAAGTGAGATATACTGTTCGTCACTAAGTATATACCACTAAAGTTTGTACACCAAAGCACCAACACATGCCAGACTCTAAACCAAGATATTAAAAATAAAACCCTGTTGCAAAAACCGATTAATTACACAGTATGTATCAAAGATATTCAAGTCACTTCTGATATCCAAAAAAGTTATATTGTATATCAAAGATATTCAAGTCACTGCAAATATTCAAAAATTATATTGTGTATATATATACCCATATTATAATCCACTGCAACACAAGGGATAATATATCAAGGTTGATTTAAAACCGTATTATGAACTTATAACTATCAGAAACTCAGTAATTTACCTGAAGGAGTTAACAATACTTATATAGAGATTTATAGATCCATAAAGTGAAAAAAACAAAACTACTCAAGTATACCAGTTACTAAAGTGACCCTTACTGACAGTACTTTGCTATTTACTTTTCAAATACGGTTGATTAACTATATACGGAATGTCTGCATGACAGAATTTTGAAATATACAGCAGTGTAGAATACCCCAGAACACCAGCTAATTATTCATTGGGTAGACTCATATTTACTATTTAGATAATCCCGAATATTTTACAATAGAGGTAATCTATCCACTTGATATTCAGTGCCACTTCTTTATATTTAGTAAAGTTGCTATGTGTTTTTAAAGTACACACACATACACTACCACAATTGTTTTAATTTAATGTTGATTTAATAAAAGTTATGTTTTAATTTTCTTTCAAACCTTTGGCTCACAATGGCTGTTTAAGTTTCATACCTTTATTAATATTTTCACAAGGAACTGAAGTGCTACTAAGGTGCATTCTTTCAGTCTCTATCTCCTATGATATAGACTATACTCGTAACTAGTGTCGTTTCATGCACAAGCACTCAAGCTCACAAGGTATATATACATATACCCTATATTAACAAATACAGAAATTGGATAAATTTTTGCACGGTATCCAGACACAGTCATAGAAAAGGATACGTTGTATGCAAATAACTTAAATATATTCTCTGTATATATTAAAGTAATACATTGAGCGTTCCAATTTTACTAGCGTAGTGCTCTTGCTATTTTTTGTTAAACTAATTACAATACAGTCCTATATTTCATATAGGATTCCAGCAATTAAAGCACACACTATTATTATTATATTGAAGCTATGGCCAGCAAGTTTGAGACTGATAGACTAACAAGGGAGCAAAAAAGGCTTGCAGACATGAATGAAGTTTTCAACAATCCCACAACCACCAGTACAGATACTACACCTAACAATCTAGATACTTTACTAAGAGAATTACATAAAAATCTCTATAAACAAGATAAACTCTGGTGGGACAAACAATTCTGTGAGCAGTATATTCAGAGGAACCTAATACCTAGGGGATTAAGAATGCAACTCTTCCCAGCATTCGAATTCAAACAAAAAAACCTAAGTATAGAATGGGAAGAAGCCCGAAGCGAATGCTCCACCAAATTAATGAAAATTCTCATTAAACACGATTCCTCAGAATATGAGAGACTGGAAGAGATAATTAAAAGCCAAAATGAACAACTTAAACAATTTGAGCAAATGCAAGAATTTGAAAATGCATATAAAAAATATCAAAAAGAATTGGATAAGTACGAAAATGAAATTAAGACAACCAAAAAGGGCAAATTACAAAGAGACATACAGGATTTCAATAATGATAAAGTCTACAAATGGAGAAATAAAACTAACAAAACAAACTTCAGATCTCAGAGAAGAGTAAATATTGTGGAAACTGACATATCCGATACGGACAATGAAGACACAGACCAGGAAACAGTTCCTCAAGCATCCACTTCCAGAAATACAAGCATAGTGGAAAATAGAAAAAGAAAAGCTTTTTTAGAAGAGGATTTAAGCACCGATTCAGAACCACCAGAAGAGGCGGGTGGAAAAAACAAAAGACAAACCAGAAACAAAAAGATTCAGAAAGACAAACAACAGACCAACAAACCACCCAAAAGGAATCCGAGCCCATTCTCCCTAATAAGGATGAGAAATTAAGAATTATAAATCTATCTAATCGGGTCTTAACCTCTCTTCACACAAATGTGTTATCAAAAGGTCTATCCTTCTGTCCACATAATAATCTGGACAAATTTGAGGTTATTAAAGATATACAATTGTTTCTGCGCAAACTTCTTCTAAAAAGACATTTTACCAACAACGAACCAGATATTCCATCTGTTGACTGGACTGAAGATGAATTGTAATCTTTACAAATACTAAATGACCTCAATTCAGAACAGAATGATTGTGAAGGATCAAATTGGCGAAAGACACTCAAAACTAAATCAAAATACGTTCCTCCTAATAACACATGTCCTAACATTGAAGTCTTCAATCAAATTGTATGTCAAAGTATCAACAAACTAGATATTATCTCTAAACAACAAAATCTATCTAAAAGAGAAAGAGAAACCCTTACTGAAATGGAATCCTGGAATGACGTCATAATCCGTAATGCCGATAAGGGCGGCAATATCGTAATATGGCCCATAGAAATGTATTTGGATGAGGCTAAACTGCAATTAAAGAACAAAACCTGTTACAAAGAATTATGGAGTAATCCTACAGGAGACTTCCATGCGCAATACAACAAACTGATAGACTCAGCCTTCAAAAATGGCATAATTAACACTAAGGAAAAGAAGTTTCTAACTATAACGCATCCAAAAGTGGCAACGTTTTACCTAATTCCAAAAGTCCACAAAAACAGCCATAAACCACCTGGCAGACCCATTGTTTCTGGCAATGAGAACCTAACAGAAAAGGCGAGTCAATACGTTGATTTAAGATTAAGACCATTTTTAACACAACTATCATCGTATGTGAAAGACACCATGGAAGTGCTACAAATAATACAGGATATTAACATCTCCAAAGACACCTGGTTAGTCTCATGTGACGTGGAATCGCTGTATACCAGCATCGACCACAAACTTGGATTACATGCTATCGAATACTTTCTTAATATGTCATCTGATGAAAACCCAGACCACAACCAATTCACACTTAATTTGCTCAAATTTGTGCTAACTAAAAACTATTTTCTCTTCAACAACAAGTTTTACCTCCAAACTCAAGGCACCGCCATGGGCACGGCCTGTGCTCCCACCTACGCTAACTTATTTTTAGGGTGGTGGGAGCAAACTACGGTATTCTGTGACACAAATGATGAATATTCAGATAAAATCCCGATATGGATTCGATACATAGACGACATCTTGTTCTTATGGGAAGTCACGGAAGAAGATCTTGATCACTTTCTATCAAAGCTAAATCAGAACAATCTGAACATCAGATTAACCCATCACAAAAGTCGGACAAATATCTCCTTTTTGGACTTATTAATCTGTAAGGAAGAAGATGGCTCCCTGAGCACAGATTTGTATCGAAAAGAAACAGCCACGAACAATGTTTTATTTGCCACTAGTGCCCATGCACCAAATACTACAAAATCTCTACCAGTCGGTGAATTCTTGAGACTAAGGAGAAACTGCTCACAAGATATGACTTTTAAGAAAAGAGCTGCAGAATTGGAAAAACGTTTACTCCTGAGGGGCTACAGCAAGAGATCTATTCACAAGGCTAAGACAAGAGCATTAAAAACTGCTAGATCTGAACTATTAAAAACAAAAACCAAAAAAGGTGATAATAAGACCAGACTAGTATTGACGTACAACCAGCAAACACAGCAAATTGTGAATATTATTAATAACAACTGGCACATACTACAAGCGGACCCCCTTCTAAAGGACCTAATAGGAGAAAGGGTTCAACTCAGCTATCGCAGAAGTAGAAACCTAAAGGAAATGCTGAGCCCCAGTCATTTCGTACAAAAATCCAATTCTACCAGAGCTCCAGAAAAAGGTTCATTTTTATGTGGAAATTGCTCCTCATGCTGCAACATGATTAAAAAGAAATCCATCACTGATAGATTTGGGAAAGATCATCAAATCAAGAGTTATATTAACTGCAACTCCAGCGGAGTAATCTATGTCCTCCAGTGCAAATGTCCTAGAGTGTATATAGGTATGACGACAAGAACCATACACACCCGACTGATGGAACATTTGCGAAACATTCGTAATGCCCCGAAAGATCTATCTAAAGACAAAAAAATTACATCAGTAGCTTCGCATTTCTTTAAACACCATCAATCCAAAACATCTGAATTAAAATGCTTTGGAATCCAGAAGATATCTCTGGGACTAAGAGGAGGCGACCTTGAGACAGCGTTACTCAAGGCTGAAGCAAAGTGGATATACCTAATGGATAGCGTATACCCCAAAGGCATGAATGAACAGAACAATTACTCGATGTTCATATGAAGAACCCGAACACCTGTAATATACTCAATAATAAGAAAATATTGTTGTTAACACTCTCCACAGCCCCAAATTCAATTTAAGGCAAGATTCAAGACTCAGCTGTTCAATATAGATCTCTGAACTATAAATAAATATTATGCAAAGCCACACAACCAAACTAAAATAAAAATACAAAAGTAACAAAACTATTAAAATAATGTTCAGGTTAATTTAGCCCCTCCATTTTCACTCAAATTCTTATCCCTTGGATGGAAATTAAAAAGAAAGACACTTTGATCAAATATTTGAGAATGGGGGTCTCTGTCATCACCACTTATATCTCCATGTGTGTGCATTTACCACCATTCACAATTCTTCACTTTACTCTCATCCAACCCTTTTTGTCATCACCACTGATATCTCCATGTGTGTGCATTTATCACCATCCGCTATTCTTCACTTCATTCTCATCCTCCCCTTTTTGTGCATCTACACATCACCAGCATCACTCTTAGGCCTAGATTTGGAGTTCGGCGGTAGCCGTCAAAACCAGCGTTAGAGGCTCCTAACGCTGGTTTTGGCCGCCCGCTGGTATTTGGAGTCAGTGATTAAAGGGTCTAACGCTCACTTTTCACCCGCAACTTTTCCATACCGCAGATCCCCCTACGCCATTTGCGTATCCTATCTTTTCAATGGGATCTTTCTAACGCTGGTATTTAGAGTCGTTTCTGAAGTGAGCGTTAGAGCTCTAACGACAAAATTCCAGCCGCCTGAAAATAGCAGGAGTTAAGAGCTTTCTGGCTAACGCCGGTTCATAAAGCTCTTAACTACTGTACCCTAAAGTACACTAACACCCATAAACTACCTATGTACCCCTAAACCGAGCTCCCCCCACATCGCCGCCACTCGATTAAAATTTTTAACCCCTAATCTGCCGACCGCCACCTACGTTATACTTATGTACCCCTAATCTGCTGCCCCTAACCCCGCCGACCCCTGTATTACATTTATTAACCCCTAACCTGCCCCCCACAACGTCGCCGCCAGCTACTTAAAATAATTAACCCCTAATCTTCCGGCCGCAAAGCGCCGCCACCTACGTTATCCTTATGTACCCCTAATCTGCTACCCCTAACACCGCCGACCCCTATATTATATTTATTAACCCCTAATCTGCCCCCCTCAACGTCGCCGACACCTGCCTACACTTATTAACCCCTAATCTGCCGAGCGGACCTGAGCGCTACTATAATAAAGTTATTAACCCCTAACCCGCCTTACTAACCCTATCATAAATAGTATTAACCCCTAATCTGCCCTCCCTAACATCGCCGACACCTAACTTCAATTATTAACCCCTAATCTGACGACCGGAGCTCACCGCTATTCTAATAAATTGATCAACCCCTAAAGCTAAGTCTAACCCTAACACTAACACCCCCCTAAGTTAAATATAATTTACATCTAACGAAATTAATTAACTCTTATTAAATAAATGATTCCTATTTAAAGCTAAATACTTACCTGTAAAATAAATCCTAATATAGCTACAATATAAATTATAATTACATTGTAGCTATTTTAGGATTAATATTTATTTTACAGGCAACTTTGTAATTATTTTAACCAGGTACAATAGCTATTAAATAGTTAAGAACTATTTAATAGCTACCTAGTTAAAATAATAACAAATTTACCTGTAAAATAAATCCTAACCTAAGATATAATTAAACCTAACACTACCCTATCAATAAAATAATTAAATAAACTACCTACAATTACCTACAATTAACCTAACACTACAGTATCAATAAATTAATTAAATACAATTGCTACAAATAAATACAATTAAATAAACTAGCTAAAGTACAAAAAATAAAAAAGAACTAAGTTACAAAAAATAAAAAAATATTTACAAACATAAGAAAAATATTACAACAATTTTAAACTAATTACACCTACTCTAAGCCCCCTAATAAAATAACAAAGCCCCCCAAAATAAAAAATTCCCTACCCTATTCTAAATTACAAAAGTTACAAGCTCTTTTACCTTACCAGCCCTGAACAGGGCCCTTTGCGGGGCATGCCCCAAGAATTTCAGCTCTTTTGCCTGTAAAAGAATAAATACAATACCCCCCCCCAACATTACAACCCACCACCCACATACCCCTAATCTAACCCAAACCCCCCTTAAATAAACCTAACACTAAGCCCCTGAAGATCTTCCTACCTTGTCTTCACCATACCAGGTTTACCGATCCGTCCTGGCTCCAACATCTTCATCCAACCCAAGCGGGGGTTGGCGATCCATCATCCGGTGCTGAAGAGGTCCAGAAGAGGCTCCAAAGTCTTCCTCCTATCCGGCAAGAAGAGGACATCCGGACCGGCAAACATCTTCTCCAAGCGGCATCTTCAATCTTCTTCCATCCGGTGCGGAGCGGGTCCATCTTGAAGCAGGCGACGCGGATCCATCCTCTTCTTCCGTTGTCTCCCGACGAATGACGGTTCCTTTAAGGGACGTCATCCAAGATGGCGTCCCTCGAATTCCGATTGGCTGATAGGATTCTATCAGCCAATCGGAATTAAGGTAGGAATTTTCTGATTGGCTGATGGAATCAGCCAATCAGAATCAAGTTCAATCCGATTGGCTGATCCAATCAGCCAATCAGATTGAGCTCGCATTCTATTGGCTGTTCCGATCAGCCAATAGAATGCGAGCTCAATCTGATTGGCTGATTGGATCAGCCAATCGGATTGAACTTGATTCTGATTGGCTGATTCCATCAGCCAATCAGTAAATTCCTACCTTAATTCCGATTGGCTGATAGAATCCTATCAGCCAATCGGAATTCGAGGGACGCCGTCTTGGATGACGTCCCTTAAAGGAACCGTCATTCGTCGGGAGACAACGGAAGAAGAGGATGGATCCGCGTCGCCTGCTTCAAGATGGACCCGCTCCGCACCGGATGGAAGAAGATTGAAGATGCCGCTTGGAGAAGATGTTTGCCGGTCCGGATGTCCTCTTCTTGCCGGATAGGAGGAAGACTTTGGAGCCTCTTCTGGACCTCTTCAGCACCGGATGATGGATCGCCAACCCCCGCTTGGGTTGGATGAAGATGTTGGAGCCAGGACGGATCGGTGAACCTGGTATGGTGAAGACAAGGTAGGAAGATCTTCAGGGGCTTAGTGTTAGGTTTATTTAAGGGGGGTTTGGGTTAGATTAGGGGTATGTGGGTGGTGGGTTGTAATGTTGGGGGGGGGTATGGTATGTTTTTTTTTACAGGCAAAAGAGCTGATTTTCTTGGGGCATGCCCAGCAAAGGGCCCTGTTCAGGGCTGGTAAGGTAAAAGAGCTTGTAACTTTTGTAATTTAGAATAGGGTAGGGAATTTTTTATTTTGGGGGGCTTTTTTATTTTATTAGGGGGCTTAGAGTAGGTGTAATTAGTTTAAAATTGTTGTAATATTTTTCTTATGTTTGTAAATATTTTATTATTTTTTGTGACTTAGTTCTTTTTTATTTTTTGTACTTTAGCTAGTTTATTTAATTGTATTTATTTGTAGGAATTGTGTTTAATTAATTTATTGATAGTGTAGTGTTAGGTTTAATTGTAGGTAATTGTAGGTATTGTATTTAATTAATTTATTGATAGTGTAGTGTTAGGTTAATTGTAGGTAATTGTAGGTAGTTTATTTAATTAATTTATTGATAGTGTAGTGTTAGGTTTAATTATATCTTAGGTTAGGATTTATTTTACAGGTAAATTTGTTATTATTTTAACTAGGTAACTATTAAATAGTTCTTAACTATTTAATAGCTATTGTACCTGGTTAAAATAATTACAAAGTTGCCTGTAAAATAAATATTAATCCTAAAATAGCTATAATATAATTATAATTTATATTGTAGCTATATTAGGATTTATTTTACAGGTAAGTATTTAGCTTTAAATAGGAATAAGTTATTTAATAAGAGTTAATTTATTTCGTTAGATATAAATTATATTTAACTTAGGGGGGTGTTAGTATTAGGGTTAGACTTAGCTTTAGGGGTTAATACATTTATTATAGTAGCGGTGAGGTCCGCTCGGCAGATTAGGGGTTAATAATTGAAGTTAGGTGTCGGCGATGTTAGGGAGGGCAGATTAGGGGTTAATACTATTTATTATAGGGTTAGTGAGGCGGATTAGGGGTTAATAACTTTATTATAGTAGCGCTCAGGTCCACTCGGCAGATAAGGAGTTAATAAGTGTAGGCAGGTGTCGGCGACGTTGAGGGGGGCAGATTAGGGGTTAATAAATATAATATAGGGGTCGGCGATGTTAGGGCAGCAGATTAGGGGTACATAGGGATAACGTAGGTTGCGGCGGTTTACGGAGCGGCAGATTAGGGGTTAAAAAAAATATGCAGGTGTCAGCGATAGCGGGGGGCGGCAGATTAGGGGTTAATAAGTGTAAGGTTAGGGGTGTTTAGACTCGGGGTACATGTTAGAGTGTTAGGTGCAGACGTAGGAAGTGTTTCCCCATAGGAAACAATGGGGCTGCGTTAGGAGCTGAACGCTGCTTTTTTGCAGGTGTTAGTTTTTTTTTTCAGCTCAAACAGCCCCATTGTTTCCTATGGGAGAATCGTGCACTAGCACGTTTTTGAGGCCGGCCGCGTCCGTAAGCAACTCTGGTATCGAGAGTTGCATTTGCGGTAAAAATGCTCTACGCTCCTTTTTTGGAGCCTAACGCAGCATTTGATTAAACTCTCGATACCAGAGTTAAATTTATGGTGCGGCCAGAAAAAAGCCCGCGGAGCGTTAACAGCCCTTTTACCGCCAAACTCCAAATCTAGGCCTTAGTGTTTAACTAGCTCCCTATACAACATCACTTAGTATAACGTGCACAACATTATCTCACACCCACGTCCTTATATTCCAAAGCACATTAGTGCACTTCACCATCGCATCCTCATTTCCTAACACATTATATATGGGTTATTCTACTCCCCCACGTAATTGCACTAGCACATACCAAACTTTTTTAATTCTGATACACCTTGTGATCAAAAACCAAAACAATATCATTCAATTAATCTTATTCCCCAACACAGTAGATATGGGGTTCTCTACTTCCCTATGTACTCGCACTCTCACATACCTCACTTCTTTAATTTTGATACACTTTGTTATTAAAAACAAATACAAAATCATGTAATTAAATCCTTAAATGTATGTTTGCCAATTCTGACATACCACGTCAGCAAAAATTATGAATAAAAATAAAGTGATTTATACCTTAAATGCAATCCTACCTGTATCCACCTCAACCATTCTACTTTAATACATTTTGCCATTAGTAAATTTAAAATTA
Source organism: Bombina bombina (assembly GCF_027579735.1). Taxonomy (NCBI): domain Eukaryota; kingdom Metazoa; phylum Chordata; class Amphibia; order Anura; family Bombinatoridae; genus Bombina; species Bombina bombina. The sequence continues at coordinate 1,091,404,074 of NC_069502.1, forward strand.
AAATAGGTTGAAAAGATACTTTTATCAGCTAATCACCTCTGTCACTCCATGTCACCTCCAGTAATAACAACACAAACTGGGTCACACCACCCCTGTCGTTATCAACTACCATTACTTTTCCCCTTCTTCAGGTATCACATCACAATATCACATCCCCTCCCCCCTTTTCTTTCTCCACCATGAATATGTCACATTTAGAAAACTGATCAAACAAATATACAAGATACATCTCCCCCCACGAGAGAATCTCAGTCTGAGGGCTTTGTTTTGTCACAGCAGAAATGTAGCAACAATATTCGATTTCCCCCGTAAACATAATAAATAGCATTTTTAATGGTATTTGATGCAAACCGCATTACGAGGGAGACTGTAATTGAGTGTAATAGAGGGCAAGATGTGTACGTCCTGAATGGACACAGTACAAAAATGTATTGAATATGACTCAGAGTATAAAGTACAACAAAGATCGTAAACATCACTACACTTAGGCAACAAACTAACAATAAAGTAATGTGAACAAATATACCCTGCCATAAAGCAGGTGAGAATAAAATACTGATATGACAACCGATGGCCATATATGATCGCACTTTAAATTTCGTCATGTTATATCACGTTAGTATTAAATTCTATTAAAATATACTTTATATAATTTCAATGCTCTCAAATGCTCGTCTCACACTCAAGTGTATTCCAGCTGTCAAGTATGGGATCGAGTTTCCAGCCTCACAAACGTCAATCATGCCGAAACAACGCCTCCTCAAGCATTTCAGAGGATCGCGATTGGTTGAAATGTAGCCAATGGGTTTGCGCATACGCATTTAAATACCCTGAGACGCCGGCCCGCGTCACCTTTGAAAAAGCCGAAACGCTATCGGCGAAACATGTTAGGGATGGGTATCTGACAATACCCTGTTGTTTTTCTTTTTTAAATGGCATAGTTAACTTTAAAAAGTAACGCTTTATTATAGTGGCATTTGGCTTAAATCAGTACTGACAATTTGGGGGTTATTTGAAAACCGCTAGTGGCAATCGTTAAAAGCTATCTACAGGGTAATAGAACAACAGTTATAACGGCCAACTTGCGAAATCAATCGCACGGATATAGATTGTAAAAAACTATATAATAATACCGTATAGCTATAGCGGTTAGCCAGTGACAACTTTAAAAAGCCAATTAAGGATCACTATTATAACTGTTAGCCACATATTTGGGCTGCTCCAACTTACAACGCAGCAATCATTTGTTGATAGTATAAGTGTACAAAAGCCGGGTACTAGCAATTACAGTGCCATAAGATAACTTTAAGCATTCTAGACGGTAAAAAATTGCAATCGCTAACTTTTAAAGAAATCAAAATACAGCCACTTTAGAATAAAGTAAAGATCAATATCGTGTGAACACCTTTAAGCTATAACAGCCAGAACTTATAACTGGTTACTTATATGTATATTGTAACTATCAGCGCTAAGCTATCGATACACAAACCAAGTAGGCTGCATAGAACATATCACTCAAAGAAACTTTTGTAAATATTTAGAATACCGTCTCTTATGTATTATATTATAAAAGCAAAATAGGCCAAGGCTGCCAAGTGACTAAAAACAGTTGATAATATACAAAGTGAGATATACTGTTCGTCACTAAGTATATACCACTAAAGTTTGTACACCAAAGCACCAACACATGCCAGACTCTAAACCAAGATATTAAAAATAAAACCCCGTTGCAAAAACCGATTAATTACACAGTATGTATCAAAGATATTCAAGTCACTTCTTATATCCAAAAAAGTTATATTGTATATCAAAGATATTCAAGTCACTGCTGATATTCAAAAATTATATTGTGTATATATACCCATATTATAATCCACTGCAACACAAGGGATAATATATCAAGGTTGATTTAAAACTGTATTATGAACTTATAACTATCAGAAACTCAGTAATTTACCTGAAGGAGTTAACAATACTTATATAGAGATTTATAGATCCATAAAGTGAAAAAAACAAAACTACTCAAGTATACCAGTTACTAAAGTGACCCTTACTGATAGTACTTTGCTATTTACTTTTCAAATACGGTTGATTAACTATATACGGAATGTCTGCATGACAGAATTTTGAAATATACAGCGGTGTAGAATACCCCAGAACACCAGCTAATTATTCATTGGGTAGACTCATATTTACTATTTAGATAATCCAGAATATTTTACAATAGAGGTAATCTATCCACTTGATATTCAGTGCCACTTCTTTATATTTAGTAAAGTTGCTATGTGTTTTTAAAGTACACACACATACACTACCACAATTCTTTTAATTTAATGTTGATTTAATAAAAGTTATGTTTTAATTTTCTTTCAAACCTTTGGCTCACAATGGCTGTTTAAGTTTCATACCTTTATTAATATTTTCACAAGGAACTGAAGTGCTACTAAGGTGCATTCTTTCAGTCTCTATCTCCTATGATATAGACTATACTCGTAACTAGTGTCGTTTCATGCACAAGCACTCAAGCTCACAAGGTATATATACATATACCCTATATTAACAAATACAGAAATTGGATAAATTCTTGCACGGTATCCAGACACAGTCATAGAAAAGGATACGTTGTATGCAAATAACTTAAATATATTCTCTGTATATATTAAAGTAATACATTGAGCGTTCCAATTTTACTAGCGTAGTGCTCTTGCTATTTTTTGTTAAACGACTCACTCACCACGTCTCGACTCAGTCAACAGTCGACTGTCTCCTCACTCCAGTCCTGCGCTGCCTGCAAATTGGCCCCACTGTGCTGACTGAGTTTCCTCCTGACTGACAGCCTTCAGTGCTCCGCCTCCTCCCCTCCCTCAGCACCGCACCAGTCACTCACTCTGTGCCTTCCCTCCTCCTCACTCCCGGGCTAAAATTTGCTCCAAATATTTAAAAATAAATGGCGCCAAAAAATTTTAAGTTTAAAAAAAAAATAAAAAAATTTGATTTGTTTTTGTTTGCCGCAGGGCCCCCCTGACAACGGAGCCCTAGGCGGCCACCTTGCCCAAAGGCCGGCCCTGATTCCCACTAGTAATTGATGATTCCGTGGACTCACCATATCGGGAAAGAAATACATTTATTAGGTAAGCATAAATTATGTTTTTGGCGATGTGGGTAGGCAGCAGATTAGAGGTTAATAAGTTTAATATAGTATTTGCGATGCGGGAGGGTGGCTGTTTAGGGGTTAATAGGCAGTTTATGGATGTTAGTGTACTTTGTAACATTTTGGTTATCAGTTTTGTGAAACATTTTTGTTTCGCAAAATCCATAACTACTGGTCTCAGATCATGGAATGCATTGCGGTGGTATAGACCATAACGCAAGCATTTTAGCCGGAACGCACAACCTGTAATACAGCGGTATGGAAATCCTGCACTCAAAAGTTTTTTTGTTTTTTTTTGAGTGTGGAATGGAAAGTTGTGTTACAGGCTAATTCTTTTGCGGTATAGCTATACCACCGCAATTTCTAATACGGGAGACCTGCCATTCCCTGCGCAATGGCCAATTTTTCAGCGTTATAGACGTACCGCACCGTACAACAAAACTTGTAATCTTGGTGATTGTCAGCCAATAAATATGTAAGCTTCACTTTAGTTCTTGACAATCTTGAACCCATTTAAAATAAAATAAGTTAAAAACAATATGGTGCATGCTAATGCCTTACTTTAGTAGCACTAGCTTTTACTTTAACTTTATTCAAGTTTAAGCTACTATCCAGCTGCCCTGAAGTTGTTGAATAGTGGACAAAGATATTGATTAACAAATGAATTATGAACAACCCCCATGGGCAAATAAAGGACAAAATTAAAGAAATTTTGTGATGAATGACTCCTCTGAAATCCAGACCCAAGTGTTTACAAAGATTTTAAAGAAAGAGACGGAAATTATGAAAGGAAATGAATGAAACACAAAAGCTGAGCTTCTGGAAGGCCTTTAAATATATGTGTTAGCAACTGCTCTGCAGTTTTGTGCTAATTGCCTTTGTGTAGTATTCAGTATTCATTTATATATAAATAACTTTACGACAATGACCACATGCTTTTGCAATCTGACAGTTTTGTTCACCATTATGATTTGATGAGAATATAAAGCAGCGTTACTCTTTATTTTCTCTATATTTATTTTGTTTGCACCTTCTGCACAATGCAACATGCGACCTTATCGTTAGATAAACTCTGGGCTACATGTTCCAAAGAAAATAGATAAATTACGGTTACAGTGTTTAGAAAAATTGGATAAATTGGTTTGACTTTATAACTTTTAAGAAGTTTTAGTTTGCTTTCCTTTCATCCTAATAATTTCACATTTGAATGAATGCATACATTACATTTCAATTAAATGATCAAAATAAAAACCCGTGAATAGTTAAAAGCATTATTATGAGAAGTCTCATAAAAAAAATTGTCTTATTCACATATTTTAAAAGGACTATTAGATATCTCGTCTTACAAAATATATTCTCTTGCAGAGATAGTACACTCAGCTAGTAATTGCAAATGATGGTAACAATTTAAAATCTGTAATATATTTCAGATAAAATTGTTATTCTCCGAATTACTTTCATTGTTAATTTCACCAAGTGATGTTCAGAACAAACAATGAATAGCCTGTAATTTCAGATCTAATTACAATACATTTCAAACTGGCTTTTATTTTAATACTTTAAACATGACATGTATAGTCTGTGAATTACCTGGGCCCCTGCTGTTTTTCTGTTCTGACATTGTAATCATAATATTTCACTCAACATAAATCAGTAGAAAAAAAACAATAATGCTTGAGAGGGTTAAGACCTGAAAACATATGAAATATGACATACACAACTATTTACTCATTGTAGAAAAAAATGGGGAAATGTTTTCTGCTATGATAATAATTTATTTGTATATATTAGCAAATGTTTTGTTCCTCATAAAGCAGGACTAATAGGAAAAAAAAAAGTTTTTTTCCAATAGAAAACAAATATATACATATTTACATAACAATTGAGAGTGCTACAGAAAAAAGTTATTTTCTCAGCAATATTCCTCAAAGGAATTATAGAATTTTGTTAATGGGACAAATAGAATATAGTAGCAAAATGCGTTGATTATTTTTCTCTCAAAAGAGAAAAATCCCATTACACTAGGATCAACATTGTCAAAATGTATTGTTTTACTTTCAGTAAATGTCAGCTGTAAAAAATAGAATTTACATTATTTAAAAGACCTCATTGTCTACAAAAACTGACCCATTTAAGATATGTTTTTGTTAAAATCACATTGTTACAAGGATCATAAGTATTGGATCACAGAAGATAACATAAATAATAGTTTCTGCAAGGTAGGCAAGATCGAGCTATGGGTTCTGAAATTACACTAGCTATGTATTCACAGTTCTTATAAGTCCACAGTATACATTCCTTGTATTGTCTGTTTAAATAGACCACTTTGGTAATTAACCAATAAACTTTCACCAACAAGAGTAAAGTAATGTTACAAAACAAGAAAAGCTAAAAAAAATCTATAAAAAATAAAGTAGCTAAAAAAAAGTGTGCTATAAAATATTGACCTCTTGAACGTATATCTTATTGGCGTGTATTTAGCTTACACAATGTCGTGTCTGCAATCCGTTCCATATCTTTATTGAAATACAAAATGAAGCAAACGTTTAAAAACAGAGAAATATCTGATTTTAATGATAGTATAACCAATAAAAAATACCAGACTATTTGTGAGTTCAAAGTCTGTGTACAACATGTGATATTTTGACTAGGTGTAATATCAGTTAAATATGTGAATGACCTAAAGTTACCTATAACATGAGCGCAATGAGATTCATATAAAGGCAAATGAGTCTTTGCACATATTTATTGATAAACTCATAAAATAGATTATATCATTTCAGGGAAAAACACACAAGGAAAATTGTCTTGTAGAAGATTAAATTGCAAGAATTTTTCCTCAATATACTAAAGAAAATGTAATATTTACTCTGAATAAATCCAATTGCTAGTTCAAATATAGTTGTGCTGCAGAAGCAGGGTTTGAAATGAGGGAGTAAGTTTTTAGTTTACCAATAATGCCAAACAAATATTTTTTTCAATTGGATGCAATACAGAACCTTGCCTGAATTTTTGATGGATAGGAAGAAACTTTTATAAAATGTAAACTTTTTGTGTTGTATATTTGCATTTTAAAGAGTTTTATTTTTCTACTTTTAGCTGTAATAAGTTTGTTTGTGTCAGTACTATGATTTTGTACTTTCTCAGAGAACCCTGGGTACTTTATGAAGACATTACAAGAATAGATAATACTGTATTATTGGGGTGAAAGCTGAAAACTGAGAATTATATTGATCACTTAAGGAACATTACATTTTTCCATTCATGATTCAGAAAGAGCATGCAATTTTGAACATTTGAAATTACGTCTCTTATTGCTTTGTTCTCTTGGAATCCTTTGTTAAAGAACAAGCCAGGTCAGAGCAGAATTTCACAACTGTGAGCTACCTTCTGATTGGTGATTGCACAATGCACATATATGACTTTTTTCTTTGGCTCAGCCAATTGTTCAGCTCTCTCCCAGTAGAAGATTGCTGCTCCTTGGAGAGAATGAAGAAAATTTGGTAATATAAATAAATTGATAAGTTGTTTAAAATCGTATGCTCTATCTCAACTTTGATAAATATAAAGTGGTTCTCTTTAAAAAATATGTTTATATTTTTGATGCTTTGTTTCCTTCAATTGTCATGAACAAGTGTGTGTGTGTTTTATAGTGATGATTTATCTTGGTGTCTTGTGAATAACCTAAGAATAGATTAATAGATTAACCTAAAAAAAGTTAACATAGTCTATTAATATCATCTGTTTTAGGGACAAAAAGTACACTTATGCATTCTTAAAGGGACTTAAAACTGTTTTTTTTAATCATGCCTGGTATATATAAATAGCTAAGCACTGCATTTTTTGCTTTTCAGCAACCTACCCCTTTAAAAGGTATGTTAACTTTATCTCCTCTGCTGGGGCGAGTTAGGGACAGAGATAAATGTGCTCCTCCAGCACTGATTGAGCAATAACTACAGTATGTAGCATGTTGCTGGGTAGGAGTTATAGATCCAGTAGGATGCCCTCCAGCATTGGGACAGAGCAAAAACTACAGTTTTCAACATAAAGGGGCAGATTTATCTTATGTCTGTCCGACATGATCCGCTCAGCGGATCATGTCCGACAGACATCGCTGAATGCAGACAGCTTACAATATCGGCATTTAGCATTGCACAAGAAGTTTTGGTGAACTGCTTGTGCAATGCCGCCCCCTGCAGATTTGCGGCCAATCAGCCGCTAGCAGGGGGTGTCAATCAACCCGATCGTATCTGATCGGGTTGATTGCTATCCGCCCTATAGAGGCAGTGGACCAGTTAAGGAGCAGCAGTCTGAAACAGGCTCACGCGGAAACAGATGTATTAGGCACTATACAGTGCTTAATAATTCAGCCCCAAAGTGTATTATAAAGCATTTTATGGGGAATTCCATTTTAAATGATATGTCCCCTTAAGTAATGTTTCATCAACAACAGGGTAAGTCTCTGATGCTTCTGTGGCATCATGTTTTCTAGATTACTATTATTATATGTAAAACTTCTACTAATGCCTTTTGCTGGGACTTCACACTTCACAGATGTTGCTTGATGTTGTCCGTATTCTGGATTTTAAAGAGACAGTCTACTCCAAAATGTTTAGTGTTTAAAAATATAGATAATCCCTTTCTTACCCATTCCCCAGTTTTGCATAATTAACACGGTTATATTAATATACTTTTTACCTTTGTGATTATCTTGTATCTAAGCCTCTTTTGACAGCCCCCTGATCACATGGCTATTTATTTATTATCAATTGACTTACATTTAGGCCAATTAATACTGTGTCCTACACAACTCAACGGGAGTAAGCACAATGTTATCTATAAGACACACATGAATTAGCAGTCTCTTGTTGTGAAAAGCTAATAAAAAGGCATGTGATAAGAGGCTGTCTGTAGTGTCTTAGAAATAGGCAAAAAACCAGAGGTTTAAATGTTATAAAGTATATTAACCCCTTAATGACCACAATGTACCCTGTATGTCACTGGTCGTTAAGGGTTTTTTCCAGGACATAATAGCACAAGTCTAGCAAGAACACGCTATTAATGCCCTCCCTCCAGCAGGCTTTGTGGAATAGAGCAGTCTCAACGCTGGTGGCAAGACCACGCAATAAAACAATCAAGTCCCAAAAAAAAGCCAGCAACATACTAATATAGCAATGTTGGTTGTGCAAAGCTGGGGAATAGGTAGAAAAGGCGTTATCTATCTTTTTAAACAATAATAATTTTGGTGTAGCCTGTCCCTTTAATTACATTTCTGGTGTCTTCTGTGTATAGACTTCTTATGCCTCTTGGTCTAATTCTGCATTTGAATCATGACTCTGTCTAGGCCTAAATACATGTGTATGATGCTTGTTATCTGAATTCCTATGTATAGCTCTACTTTAATATCAGATTGAGCAATCTCTGGCTTTTTGAATATCTATGTATTTCATTGCTGTGCTTGCTGGGTTGTGCTCTTAGCATTCTGCTCTACTTTACTTAAGTCTTGCAGTATATCTTGTTCCGGCTACATTGTTTGCCATTTACTGGACTGAATTTATATAATATAATTTTCCCTGTTTGTAATTTACTATAATAAACATATAATCTGATTAATGTTTCACTTAATCATTTTACTCTGCCTTTTAGTATACAGTCTCCAACTGATTTGCCTTTCATTGCTTGCTGAATTCTGTGGTACAGGTATTGATATTTTTGTATATATACGTCTAATCTCTAGTGCCACTTTAACCAATGAGTCAATACCAAGACTATATAAGCACAATGTTGAAACGTAAAAAGCTTTCTTATTGCTTCTGGCTTGTAAGTGAAGCTGTTTTATGTTTTATATATTTTACTACTGGACAGAGACTGTGGCTTACAAAGGGTCTGGAACTTCCATATGTTTAGAGTTTTTCCCTATGGTAATAGGGTAAATTAGTACAATGGACACAAGAAATATAGGTAATTATCTATGTGTGCAAATGTTACTGATTAAAACAAATAGGTACTTACCAGTGAACGGAATGCTCAGACTTCCACATAAAAACAGCTAAAGCAACACAATGGATTGTGTAGGAAAATCATAGTCTGAGATGTTAATCACAGAAACGGTTTGGTGGATACACGTAAAGCTAGAATGCAATGTGCATCTGCTCTGGTAGGTCTATGCTACAGGTAAAGCTGTTACACAAAGAAGATCAGCTCTGGAAGGATTATTATGCAGGCAAAAATGGTACATAGAGTAGGTTAGCTCTAGCAGCATCATGGCATTGCTAAAGCTAGTACATATAGTGGGTCAACTCTGGCAAGAATGTGTTGCATGTAAAGATGGTACACAGTATAGGACAGCTCTGACAAGACTGTAGTGCAGGTACAACTGTTGCACAGAATAGGACAGCTCTTTCTGGATTGTAGTGCAGGTACAACTGTTGCACAGAATAGGACAGCTCTGGCAGGATTGTAGTGCAGGTACAACTGCTACACAGAATAGGACAACTCTGGCAGGACTGTAGTGCAGGTACAACTGCTAAACAGAATAGGACAGCTCTGGCAGGATTGTAGTGCAGGTACAACTGCTACACAGAATAAGACAACTCTGGCAGGACTCTAGTGTAGGCACAACAGCTACACAGAATAGGCCAGCTCTGGATGGATTGTAGTGCAGATACAACTGCTACACAGAATAGGACAACTCTGGCAGGACTAGTGCAGGTACAACTGCTACACAGAATAGGACAACTCTGGCAGGACTAGTGCAGGTACAACTGCTACACAGAATAGGACAGCTCTGGCAGGACTGTAGTGCAGGTACAACTGCTACAAAGAATAGGACAACTCTGGCAGGACTGTAGTACAGGTACAACTGCTACACAGAATAGGCCAGCTCTGGCAGGACTGTAGTGCAGGTACAATTACTACACAAAATAGGACAGCTCTGGCAGGACTGTAGTACAGGTGCAACTGCTAAACAGAATAGGACAGCTCTGGCAGGATTGTAGTGCAGGTACAACTGCTACACAGAATAGGACAGCTCTGGCAGGACTGTAGTGCAGGTACAACTGCTACACAAAATAGGACAGCTCTGGCAGGACTGTAGTGCAGGTACAACTGCTACACAGAATAGGACAGCTCTGGCAGGACTGTTGTGTAGGTACAACTGCTACACAAAATAGGCCAGCTCTGGCAGGATTGTAGTGCAGGTACAACTGCTACACAGAATAGGCCAGCTCTGGCAGGATTGTAGTGCAGGTACAACTGCTACACAGTATAGGACAGCTCTGGCAGGATTGTAGTGCAGGTACAACTGCTACACAGAATAGGACAGCTCTGGCAGGATTGTAGTGCAGATACAACTGCTACACAGAATAGGACAGCTCTGGCAGGACTATGGTGCAAATAAAACTGGTAGAGTAGGTCAGGTACATGAAAAGTTTGTGCAAAGAGTAGGGGATCTCTGACAATATATGCAGGCAAAGTCTGTTTGTAAGGCATGTAGAAAGGATCTATGGATAGAATCTGTAGATAATGTCTGTAAAAGGGATCTATAGACAGGGTCTGTACGCAGGGTAAGAATATGTCAGACCACTGAGGGAAGTGAAGCAAAATTTAATAGAAAGGTAATTAGGGAATTCAGTACACCTGAAACTCACAGGTGACCTGAACAGATATTCTTCATAATGGTCCATTACACATCACTAACTCCAAGTTCCAATACAAACCCAGCCATAGCTCTCTAGTAGCGCAGCTGTGTGCAGTCCAGTCCCTAGGTCAGCATCTCAATCTTTATTGTCAAAAGTCCTTAAACCAGCCTGATAAGGAGCTTATGACCCTTGTCACAGGAGCGCTGTTACCTAGATAAATAATAAAAAAAAACCTGTGCGTTTCGGCCAAATTTTGTTTTCAGCCGAATTTTGGCCGATTTGGAGATTCTAATGCATCTGAATTTCCGAATCGGCACCATAACTAAAATCCCCCAAAATCCTGAAAATGAATAAATCAGTTTCAAATCCATTATACATATTCAGAATTTTTCATTGTTCTAATCTAAACCGCAGTTCCCCGACATCGCCGACACTAACTAAATCACTAAATAAAGCTAGTAACCCCTAAACCGCCATTCCCCAACATTGCTGGCACCAACAAAATCAAGTTATTAACCCCTAAACCGCCGTTCCCCGACATCACTGACACTAACTAAACCTATTAACCCCTAAACCGCAGTTCCCCAACATCGCCGACACTAACTGAAACACTAAATAAACCTATTAACCCCTAAACCGCCGTTCACAAACATCACCAAAACTAACTAAACCTATTAACCTCTAAACTGCCGGCCCCCACATCGCAATAACTTAAAGGAACACTCAGGTTAAATTATATTTTCATGATTCAGATAAAGCATGTCATTTTAAACAACTTTCCAATTTACTTCCATTAAAAAAAATGTGCACAGTCTTTTATATTTACCATTTTTGATTCACCAGATCCTACTGAGCAAGTGCAAGAATTCACAGACTATACGTATATGCATTTGTGATTGGCTTATTGCTATCACATGGTACATGGGGAGTGGAAATATACATAACGTTGAAATTTGTTATAAAAAAAAATCTACTACTCATTTGAAGTTCAGACTAAGTACTATTGCATTGTCTTGTTATCTTGCATTTCATTTGCAAAAATAAAACCTAAGCTTACACTAATAAAACCTAACATTACTAAAAATAAAAAAAAACTAACGACTAGATTACGAGTTTTGCGTTATGAGCTGTGCAGTGCTAACGAGCAGTTTTCTCTCACCGCTCACTTACATACAACGCTGGTATTACGTGTTTTTACAAACCCGGTGTTAAAAGACAAAAAGTGAACGCAGAGCAAAATTTAGCTCCAAATCTCACTTCAATACCAGCGCTGCTTAAGTCAGCGGTGAGCTGGTGTAACGTGCTCATGCACGATTTCCCCATAGGAATCAATGGGGAGAGCCGGCTGAAAAAAAGTCTAACACCTGCAAAAAAGCAGCGTATAACTCAGTAACCCAGCCCCATTGATTCCTATGGGGAAATAAAATTTATGTTTACACCTAACACCCTAACATGAACCCCGAGTCTAAACACCCCTAATCTTACACTTATTAACCCCTAATCTGCCGCCCTCGACATCGCAGACACCTGCATTATATTTATTAACCCCTAATCTGCCGCTCCGGACACCGCCGCCACCTACATTATACTTATGAACCCCTAATCTGCTGCCCCCAACATCGCCGCCACCTACAGTATATTTATTAACCCCTAATCTGCTGCCCCTAATGTCGCCGCAACCTACCTACACTTATTAACCCCCTAATCTGCCGCCCCTAACATCGCCGCCACTTTAATAAACATATTAACCCTTAAACCACCGCACTCCCGCCTCGCAAACATTAGTTAAATATTATTAATCCCTAATCTGCCGTCCCTAACATAGCCGCCACCTACCTACATTTATTAACCCCTAATCTGCCGCCCCCAACGTCGCCACCACTATACTAAATTTATTAACCCCTAAACCTAATTCTAACCCTAACACCCCCTAACTTAAATATAATTTAAATAAATCTAAATAAATATTAATATCATTATCTAAATAATTCCTATTTAAAACTAAATACTTACCTATAAAATAAACCCTAAGCTAGCTACAATATAACTAATAGTTACATTGTATCTAGCTTAGGGTTTATTTTTATTTTACAGGCAAGTTTGTATTTATTTTAACTAGGTCGAATAGTTATTAAATAGTTATTAACTATTTAATAACTACCTAGCTAAAATAAATACAAATTTACCTGTAAAATAAAACCTAACCTAAGTTACAATAACATCTAACACTACACTATAATTAAATAAATTAACTACATTAAATACAATTACCTAAATTAAATTAAATTAGCTAAAGTACAAAGAAACAAACACTAAATTACAGAAAATAATAAACAAATTATAGATATTTAAACGAATTACACCTAATCTAATAGCCCTATGAAAATAAAAAAACTAAACTACCAATATCCCTCAAAAGGGCCTTTTGTGGGGCATTGCCCCAAAGTAATCAGCTATTTTACCTGTAAAAAAATACAAACAACCCCCCAACAGTAAAACCCACCACCCACACAACCAACCCCCCAAATAAAATATTATCTAAAAAAACTTAAGCTACCCATTGCCCTGAAAAGGGCATTTGGATGGGCATTGCCCTTAAAAGGGCAGTTAGCTCTTTTAAAGGCCCAAACCCCCTTAAAAAAAACTAACACTAGCCCCCTGAAGATCGACTTACTGTTCTGAAGACCGGACATCCATCCTCAAGGAAGCGAGAAGTCTTCATCCAAGTGGGCCAAAGTCCTCAACAAAGCCGGGAGAAGTCTTCATCCAAGCCGGGCGAAGTGGTCCTCCAGACGGGCAGAAGTCTTCATCCAGACGGCATCTTATATCTTCATCCATCTGACGCAGAGCGGCTCCATCTTCAAGACATCCAACATGGAGCATCCTCTTCATCCGACGACTACCCGACGAATGAAGGTACCTTTAAGTGACGTCATCTAAGATAGAGTCCCTTAGATTCCGATTGGCTAATAAAATTCAATCGGAATTAAGGTAGAAAAAATCCTATTGGCTGATGCAATCAGCCAATAGGATTGAGCTTGTATTCTATTGGCTGTTCCAATCAGCCAATAGAATGCGAGCTCAATCCTATTGGCTGATTGGATCTAGAGTGGAGGTACAGTCTGCAGCTAAACTACTTTCTATTTTGTTGTTCCCCTCCCATTTACTTCCTGTGCGGCCGTAACTGGAGGCTTTAAATAGCCTTGAATCCCCACATCTGGTATCTTGAAAAAGGCTGTCCAGCCGAAACGCGTTGATACCAGACCCACATGCACAGGATCTGAGAAGACAAAGAGAATACCAGCTATACCCTGTTGAAATATTCAAGTTCCCACTTAGCGGCATATATTTAACCGCAAAGATCACATTGATAACTAGAATTCCTTTTTCTACTTATCCTACAAACTTTCTACTTATCCCACAACCACATTTCAGTACCCAGATTGGTCACTGACCGACATCTAAGAAACCTGGGAACAACGGAACGGAGAGGCACACAAATATTCCACATCAGGAGGTTATCCAACAACCATACCATAGTGATCGGTCACTGACCGACAGACAAGCCACAGAAAAGAAAAACCGGAGATACTTAAAAAACATCAGCAAACGGTTAGCACCTAACCGCAACGAAGATCCCACCAAGAAACCCTTAAGAGCACGATCGGTCACTGACCGACAAAGGACAAGATAACAGAGCGGCCACGGCAACTACACAAGCATTCATATAAAAGTGAATTTTCTCGCAGCAAACAGATAAGCCCACCTAACAAGAAGAAACCAAAGCGGCATTTATTTAACCGCCAGCAGCTCATATAGAACTGCTGGTGCTTGATCTAGAAACCTAAGCAAATCATTGGCATAGCGGCGTTTATTTAACCGCAATCATCTCACAAAGGTTATATCAAACAGATACACTTCAAGGTACTAATTTGTATACTTATATCACAGTGTGATAAAAATCGCACCAACATACCTCTACATTTGATATATAGTTACCTAAGATAAGATCTCAATTGCACAGCTGAACTTGAAACAAAGTATCTTATATGAACTGTACAGCAACTATTGTCTTATCCACTATAATATTGTATTTACAAACATTTTGTTAGAAATTACAACTTGTGATAAACCTATAACTGTATAAATTGCAAGATTTAAATTATATTATTTTAATTTAATTTTTTATATTTTTTTAGAAAATTAGGTACATTCTTATACATAGAGACACCGGTGTCATTTTTTAAACTTTGAAGGAATTTGTAATATTTTTTGTTTAATTGTACTTTTAGCATCACTAGTATTGGGTAAATTTACCATAATCAAATAAAGGATCATATTTATTTCTTAAACAAGTTTCGACATCCAATTTTTTTCCGAAAGAGAATATAAAATAGTACTCATCAAAACATTAACATATATTGAGCCCACATATTATCACACATATTTACAGTAAGACACATTGGGAATAGCAACTTGGTTTGCGCCACCTACTACAACTAACTATAACTCTTTAAACTTTGGGATAAAGTTTACTTCAGGTGTGCTAGATTCCCCACCAGCTAGACAGTCTAACCCTACCAAACATTGAACTTCAATCCTATTGGCTGATCCAATCAGCCAATAGGATTTTTTCTACCTTAATTCCGATTGACTGATAGAATTCTGGATGAAGAGGATGCTCCGCGTCGGATGTCCTGAAGATGGAGCCGCTCTGCGTCGAATGGATGAAGATAGAAGATGCCGTCTGGATGAAGACTTCTGCCCGTCTGGAGGACCACTTCGCCCCGGCTTGGATGAAGACTTCTCCCGGCTTGGATGAAGACTTCTCCCGGCTTCGTTGAGGACTTCAGCCCGGTTGGATGAAGACTTCTGCCGCTTCCTTGAGGATGGATGTCCGGTCTTCAGAACTGTAAGTCGATCTTCAGGGGGTTAGTGTTAGGTTTTGTTAAGGGTGTATTGGGTGGGTTTTATTTATAGGTTAGGGTTTGGGCCTACAAAAGAGCTAACTGCCCTTTTTTTACAGTTAAAAGAGTTGATTACTTTGGGGCAATGCCCATTTTTTATTTTGAGAGGGCTATTAGATTAGGTGTAATTAGTTTAAATATCTGTAATTTGTTTATTTTCTGTAATTTAGTGTTTGTTTTTTCTTGTACTTTAGCTAATATAATTTAATTTAGGTAATTGTATTTAATGTAGTTAATGTATTTAATTATAGTGTAGTGTTAGGTGTTATTGTAACTTAGGTTAGCTTTTATTTTGCAGGTACTTTTGTATTTCTTTAGCTAGGTAGTTATTAAATAGTTAATAACTATTTAATAACTATTCTACCTAGTTAAAATAAATACAAACTTGCCTGTAAAATAAAAATAAACCCTAAGATAGATACAATGTAATTATTAGTTATATTGTAGCTAGTTAGGGTTTATTTTATAGGTAAGTATTTAGTTTTAAATAGGAATAATTTAGTTAATTATAGTAATTTTATTTAGATTTATTTAAATTATATTTAAGTTAGGGGGTTAGGGTTAGACTTAGGTTTAGGGGTTAATACATTTAGTATAGTGGCGGTGAGGTTGGGGGTGGCAGATTAGGGGTTAATAAGTGTAGGTAGGTGGCGGCGATGTATGGGACGGCAGATTAGGGGTTAATAATATTTAACTAATGTTTGAGAGGCGGGAGTGCGGCGGTTTAGGGGTTAATATGTTTATTATAGTGTCGGCGATGTTGAGGGTGGCAGATTAGGGGTTAATTAGTGTAGGAAGGTTGCAGCGACATTAGGGGCAGCAGATTAGGGGTTAATAAATATAATGTAGGTGTCGGCGATGTTGGGGGCAGCAGATTAGGCGTTCATAAATATAATGTAGGTGGCGGCAGTGTCGGGAGCGGCAGATTAGGGGTTAAAAAATTTATTTTAGTGTTTGCGATGCGGGAGGGCCTCGGTTTAGGGGTTAATAGGTAGTTTATGGGTGTTAGTGTACTTTTTAGCATTTTAGTTATGAGTTTTATGCTACAGCGTTGTAGTGTAAAACTCATAACTACTGACTAGAATGCGGTACGAATCTTGGAGGTAGAGGGTGTACCGCTCACTTTTTGGCCTCCCAGGACAGACTCATAATACCGGCGCTATGGAAGTCCCATAGAAAAAAGACTTTACGAAGTTTACATAAGTCGTTTAAACTCGGAATCTAGCCGTAAGATTACTAAAAAATTAACACTAAAATTACAACAACAAAAATAACTACCATTACAAAAAAACAACAAACAAAATTATCAAAAAAAAATAAAAAATTATTCCTATTCTAATACCCCGTTTTTTTTTTTAAAAAAACACCCCAAAATAAAAAAAAACCTAATCTATAATAAACTACTAATAGCCCTTAAAAGGGCCTTTTGTAGGGCATTGCCCTGAAGTTAACAGCTCTTTCGCAAAAGATTAAAAAAAAAAACTAACACTAACCCCAAAATCGGTACTCACAGTTGCTGAAGTCCGGCGAATGATCTTCATCCCAGCGGCGAAGCATCCTTATCCAGACGGCTCCATGTTCATCCATCGCGGGACCGGCATCTTCTTCATCCCTGAGGAGGCAGAGCGGTCAATGCGCGGAGGCGGAGGTCCATTGGTTTGAATCAGCCAATAGGAATGAGAGGTGCTTAAATCATATTGGCTGTTCAAATCAGCCAATAGGATTTAATCAGATGTAATTCCTATTGGTTGATTTTAATTTTTCAGCCAATAGGAATACAAAGGTACCCCAATATAAAAGGGGTACCTTGCATTGAATCCTCAGTGTGCAGCAGGCAATCACATGAAGAGGACCTCCACGTTGGACCGATGGACCTCCACCTCAGCGCATCGACCGCTCCACCTCTGCAGGGATGAAGAAGATGCCGGTGCCGCAATGGATGAACATGGAGCCGCCTGGATGAAGATGCTTCGCCGCTGGGATGAAGATCGTTCGCCGGACTTCAGCAACTGTGAGTACTAAATTTTGGATTAGTGTTAGATTTTTTTTTTTATTTTTTTTTGGGGTGTTTTTTTTTTAGATTAGGGCTTTTTTTATTTTAATGGGCCGAAAAAGAGATGAATGCCCATACAAATGCCCTTTTCAGAGCAATGGGTAGATTAGATTTTTTTATTTTGTGGTTTTGGGGGGTGAGGGATAGTAATGTTACGGGTTGTTTGTTTTTATTTTTTTGGAAAAGAGCTGTTAATTTTAGGGCAATGCCCTACAAAGGCCCTTTTAAAGGCCATTGGTAGTTTATTATTCATCAGGTTTTTTTTAAAACAGGGTATTAGAATAGGAATACTTTTTACTATTTTGGATTATTTTTTGTTGTTTTTTTGGATTGGTAGTTTTTTATTTTTTGTAATTTTAGTGTTTATTATTTTTTTGTAATTGTAGTTTTAAATTGTTAGTAATGTTATGTTTTTTTTCATTTTTAGTAATGTTAGGTTTTTTATATTTAGTAATGTTAGGTTCTATTAGTGTAAGCTTAGGTTTTATTTTAAGTTAGCGGGTGTTAGGTTTAGGGGTTAATATAGTTTAATTTAGGTTGTTGCGATGTGGAGGCCGGCGGTTAAGGGGTTAATAGGTTTAGTTAGTGTTGGCGACGTTTGAGAACGGTGGTTTAGAGGTTAATAAGTTTAGTTAGTGTTGGCAAAGTTTGGGAACGGCGGTTTAGGGGTTCATAGGTTTATTTAGTATTTCAGTTAGTGTCTGCGATGTCGGGGAACTGCTGTTTAGGGGTTAATAGGTTTAGTTAGTGTCTGCGATGTTTGGGAATGGCGGTTTAGGGGTTAATAAGTTTAGTTAGTGTAGGGGAACTGCGGTTTATGGGTTAATAGCTTTATTTAGTGATTTAGTTAGTGTCGGCGATGTCGGGGAACTGCGGTTTAGGGGATAATAGGTTAAGGTAGTGTTGGGGGTGGCGGTTTAGGGGTTAATAGCTTTATTTTGTGTTGGCGATGTGGGTGGCGGAAGCGGCGGTTTAAGATAATTTTGTTTAGGCAATCCCCGGCATATTAGTTATGTTTAGTTAAATAGTTTTCTCGGATCCATTCTTTATTCATATGCATTATTCTATTCTGAACTTCAGAATAGAATAATGCATATGAAAAAAGAATGGATCCGAAAAAACAAACGGATCCGAAAAAACGATTTAACTTAACATAACTAATTTACCGAATTTTTTTTTTTTTTAAACTTAAAGGGACACTGAACCCAAATGTTTTCTTTCGTGATTCAGATAGAGCATGCAAATTTAAGCAACTTTCTAATTTACTCGTATTATCACATTTTCTTCATTCTCTTGGTATCTTTATTTGAAATGCAAGAATGTAAGTTTAGATGCTGGCCCATTTTTGGTGAAAACACTGTGTTGTTCTTGCTGATTGGTGGATAAATTCACCCACCAATAAACAAGTGCTTTCCATGGTACTGAACCAAAAAATAGCTTAGATGCCTTCTTTTTCAAATAAAGAAAGCAAGAGAACAAAGAAAAATTGATAATAGGAGTAAATTTGAAAGTTGCTTAAAATTGCATGCTCTATCTGAATTACAAATTTAAAAAAATTGGGTTCAGTCTCCCTTTAACTAAACTAATTTGCCAAAACAAAATTATTTATTTAACTAATGAAAATGAAATGAAGCAAAAGTGCCAGTGTTACTGCCCTGTAAAATCAAACCACACATTTTTCCACCCAGCAAATACTCCTACCAATATGAGTTCAATTCATTGCAAAACAGTACCCTCACACCAAGACAATATCCTGTACACAGTCCTCTACTTTAATTTTCCCCTACACAATTCCCTCACAGTAATCTAATACCACTTACACAATCTTCTTCCTCAATTCCCCCTACAGGATCTATCTACTCCAATGCAAAATCCTCTACACAATCCACTGTCATTATTCCCCCTCTGCAAAATAGTCAACATAAGCCCTTTATTTCATACCCATTTCCTAATCAACACTGCACTAATCAAATCTATAACTAATAGGGAACATTTCTGATGCAAGGAGGAGAAATGTTAAGGACCCTGATGTGGTGGTTAAAAATGGGCCATTATATCAGTGATTAAGTTATGGACTTTTATTTCAGCAAGCTTTTGTTTTTTTAGAGAATTCTGGCAGTAAGAGTATATGTATGTATTGTGGGTATGATGTAGCGGATATTTGTGTTTGTAGGAATCATGTTACAGAAGATTGTGATACAAGTATTCCTATACATGTGGTAGACATTGCATTGTCATGTTTATGTACAGAAGTGATGCAGGGATTATGTAGAGGGTATTATGGATGAATTGGGTAGAAACATAGATTTTACAGCAAATAAAAATCATAGGCACAAAAAATCTGTCAACACCCTACAATCCTGCCCACAAGGGGTAAAGGGGAAACTACTAGGTATTAGGGAGGTTATAGCAATGGGACAAGGTGGTTTCTAGATATTCTGAGGGCTGCAATTAGGTTTCATTGCAGGGGCTCTATAGTTGGTTTAATTAAGAAATTGAGAGGCCACCAGAAAAAAACTCTTTTGAGCTTTCCTATGAAACTAATAGGAATCACTAGTGCCTTGCATATGTATCCCCCATATTTGTAATGGATGTTTTCTCATTTTGTAGTGTTTCAATCTGACATAATAATGGATCTTAATGCATCTTAAACTACATACATAGCATGTGGAATCTGCAAGGTATTTTGAGTCAATACTTGCAATTATATTTGTGAATATTTTTTTCTCTACTAACTATTCACATTTGGATCATGGAATTTTGAATCATTATTCTTGGCAAACTTAAACTCTGTCAAGATAGATAAGAACTGATAGTGAACAGCAATTTTGAAGTTTTGCAACTTTCTCAATTAGATTATGGTTTGGGCTTTGACTAGGCCAATCTAAGGCATTCAGGTTTACATATACTTCAGTCTTGGGTGTCTTGCAGAGTGAAACATTTTGTCCTCTAGAATTCTCATGTATTAAGCTCCATGTATCTTGCCCCTTACTAGTTTCCCAATCCCTGCCAATGTCAAGTATCTACACAACATGATGCAACCACCTGCATGTTTCACCATGGGGAAGGTGTTCTCAGGACGATGAACAGTGTTGGCTTTGCTTCTCAAATAACATATTAGGCTGAGACTTTAAAGTTCAGATTTAGTCTCATCAGACCAGAGAACCTTTTTACATAGATTTGCATGTTGGCTCCAAATGGTATTTGATATGTTTTCTTCTTGCTAAGTGTAAAAAAAACAACTTTGTGGAGTTATCATTGGCATCTAAGTTGCTTTGTTGACTAATGCCCTACTTACCTGGTCACATTTTTATATTTAGCTTTCTCTAGTCACAACTGTGTTATATTCTTTACATTTTTAGTGCTC